>NC_137191.1:2371254-2656254 GCF_960531495.2 Zeus faber
GCTTTGTGTTGTTGCCGCTTCCCACAAAGACACGAGTGCACAACGTTCAGTTTTTTTCCTCGTTCCCATTTTTCTTTTTGATAATGGTGGGGGGGGGGGGGCAGGAAGTGCAATTGTCTGAAGGCCTCTCCGGCGTCGGCGGCCGCATGTGGCGCGTGGACGGTGGCGCGCGGGGGCGCGCGACGCACGCGGCTTCCATCAAATCATTTCATGTCGGCCGCCACACTTTCATGAATACCTGATGAACGACAAAATGCCCCCAACGCATTGGGGTCTGCACTTCATTTTAACATGCACACGCACACGCACACACGCACGCACACACACACACACACACACACACATATGCACACACACACACACACGCACGCACACACATATGCACACACACACACACACACACACACACATGCGAGCTGACAATTCATCACGGTGCAAATCAGTTGCTGCAAAAATATAGCCACACACACACACACACACACACACACACACACACACACACACACTAATGCACAAGGATGTGTGTAACGGAAAAAAAAAAAAACAGCAACACGTCAATGGAGTCTAAACACAAACCTGTCTGTGATGGTCCCATATCAACATGCACTGCACCTCGATGTGCACGTACACATGCACACAGCAATACATGCCAAACACATACACACACACACATGCACACACAAATATAGTATATACCGTACACACACACACACACACACACACACACACATACATACAGTAATCTCATTTCCTCTCCTTCCACATGTGCAATTTGCAACACATCAAAGGGTTTAAGCCCAAACTGGTTGTATAGCTCATCTTCAAGGAGCTATACAACCACACACACACACACACACACACACACACACGCACACACACACGCATATACACACACACACACACACACAGACACAAATATATACTGTATAAACACACACACACACACACTGCACATGTCACTATTGATATCCTCATGGCATCGCCCACGTTTCCACAGTCGTTACGCGCTCTTATGGAAGCGTGGCATTTGGGACCCCGCCGCCGGAGAGAAGGGACGGTGTGTGAGTGTTGGGAAGCGTGTGCACACACGCTTCCCAACACTCACACACCGTCCCTTCCCACCGCACACACCCCGGCGGCGAACAAAGGTACGCGGGCGGGTGCGGGGAGGGGGCGGGGTCAGGGAGTTGTACCTCACATGTCAACAGGTCCTCCACCCGGTCGGACAAAGCTGCCGTGGAGCGGCGGGTGAGCCTCCCGCCCTCCACCTCCCCGCACGTGAGGGGGTCTGAGCCTATTAACCGCCCCCACCCCCGCCCCCGTCACATTGAGCGCCAGCTATTTACCGTCTATTTAACCAGGATAAACCTCTTAAGGGAGAGTGTCACGGCGCCGGAGGGGAAGCTTTACTCATCTGGGGCCGTCGGCCGAACCCCCGGGGGCCACGGCAGTAACCAGTCACTCGTTTAAAAAAAAACACCGACGCTCGGTTGACACTTGGTGAAGTGTGTTCGTACCACGCCCAGCGAGAGGAGCGCGGCAGGGAGTGCAGGGAACACGCAACACCGGCGCGGAACGGAGATCTACATGTTGCGAGAAATGCAATAAAATTCATATTTTCACGCGGACTCTTCGTTCAAACAGTCGGTGCATTTCCGACGGCACCAAAACACCTTTTTTTTTTTTTTTTTTTTTTTTATCAATTTATTCTCTGCGTGATATCAAAGGCCACCTCCAGGCCACGTGGCTCTCTGCAAGGCCTCGATGTCATGTTTATTGAGAAATATCTTTTTCAAAATCACAAACAAGAAGTAAAGCCAGACTTTGAGATCCTCAGGTCCCGTGGGGGGGGGGGGGGGGGGGGGATAAGCGTATTGACTCTTTATTTCCGGTGAGAAGTTTCTTCTTCCTCCGTTGACTTCCACCGCGCCGGAGGTTTCCTGCAGCGGTGTCAAGCGGTCAGCGGCCCAACTGCAAACCTGCCGCCGGCTGCCCCGGTGATGGAAACGTGGATCCCATACCGGATCAGGTCAACCCTGATTGGTCGGAGACGGTTTGTACCCTCCCACAAGGGCGGGTGTGACGTGTGTGTGTGTGTGTGTGTGTGTGTGTGTGTGTGGGGGGGGGGTGGAGGATGGAGGGTTGCGGCTGATTGGGGTTTGCCAATTATTGTGGCAGGTGCATTTTTGAACTTGGGAGACATGAGACCTTGGTGGCGACGCGACGCATAGGGAGGTGAAGGTGTGGCCTCTTTAACGTGACCCTTCTCTCTCACGCCCTCTTGCTCAACCTCAAACACATGGAGGTGCACATCCGCACAACCTGCAATACACGCACATTCCAACGTGTTTTGTGAGATTTATTGGATTTTCTACGTCTTGTTAGGTAGACACATGCACAACATACATACAGTATACACTGTATATATTGTTCACACTGTATATACTTTATAGACAAAATATACACTATATACTGTATATACATGATTTCATGTATAAACTGGATATATTGTTGACACTGTATATACTTTAAAGAAAAAATATACACTATATACTGTACAAACATGATTTCATGTATAAACCGTATATGTTGTTCACACTGTATATGCTTTAAAGACAAAATATACACTATATACTGTATATACATGATTTAATGTATAAACTGTATATATTGTTCACACTGTATATACGTTGTAGACAAAATATACACTATATACTGTATATACATGATTTAATGTATAAACTGTATATACTATATAAACGGTATATACAGTACATACTGCATATACTGTATACACTGTATATATGTGTAAATATGGGTTTCGTTCTAGAGACAATGAATTGTCATATTTTAATACATTACTTCTTTCTCTCGAAAAACACAAACACCCACATCCTGTACGCGCAATAATCCCCAGTTCAAATACTTGATGAATTTTGCTCCTGGCGCCGTGGATTACGGAAGCCAACGCTGCCCGGCAGGTCGCTCACGCCCGGGAAACAATCAAACGCACTCAGCAGAGGAGAGATAATTATTTGAAGTGACGTGACGCAGCCTGGCGGGGCCCCACACGTCCCACGGCGGCCGCTCAGCTCGTTATTTGAAGAGGGAGGCGACGGGGGAAACGCAGCAAGTGATAGAGGGATGGAGGCACAGAGAGAGAGAGAGGGAGAGGGAGAGGGAGAGGGAGAGGGAGAGGGGTGGGGGTGGGGGGGGCTGGGGTGGTGGAGCTTTTTTAGGGAAGGGGGGAGGAGGAGATAATGGCGCTGGCGTCCTATCATCCCGTCTCCAAAGTGATTAGATTCAACAGACTCTCCAGCTTCCACAATTAAACTCTTGGCCCGGCAGCTGGATTACTGTGTGACAGAAACACACACAAGTGCACGCGCACACACACACACACACACACACACACACACACACACACACACACACAATAATTCCTTCTTTTCAAACATTTAGTGCTTGGAGGATACTTCGGGTCTTTGCTGCCCACCACACACACAGACACACACACACACACACACACACACACACACACACACACACACACACACACACACACACACACGGTCTTGACCTGGTATCAAAGTGAGGTCCAGGTGGATACACCTGGTGAGTGAGGACCCATGTCCTTGGGTCACTTCTGCGCAGTTTATTCTTCTTGGTTCACAACCACATGTTTACACTGACAGAGACAGGACACACACCCTCTCAAACACACAGCAGGAATGCCGACACAGAAACACACACACACACACACACACACACACACACACACACACACACACACACACACACACACACAGACACACACACACACAGACACACACAGACACACACGCACATTTATGTATCGACCACGAAAGGTGCCAACGAGCGCCGCTCGCTCCTGCAGAGTTGTGACACACGCTGAGAACTGAGCCTCCGTTCGGGCCGAAGATTTATCCCCCAACGTACCAACAAACAACTGCAAATAACACTTACACACACGCACACAAACACACACACACGCACACACACACACACACACACACACACATAGTGTGTTGCTGCGGACCCCCCACTCAAGTGTGTGGTACTTAACAGGAAGTCTCGCTGACATTTGTCATCACACTCTGAAACCTGCAGAGAGACAAATCACAGTAAACTAGTGTTTGTGTGTGTGTGTGTGTGTGTGCGTGCGCGCGCATGCGCGCGCGTGCGTGCGTGCGTGCGTGCGTGTGTGTGTGTGTGTGTGTGTGTGTGTGTGTGTGTGTGTGTGCGTCTTTAGAATTCAGTGGGTGAGTGTTTATTGTTGCTCGGGGCTAATGACAACAACAGAGAGAGAGAAGGAGCGGAGGAGGAGGGAAGGAGCTACCTGAGGTAGAGCTGGTGGTCTAGTCATCTAAATGTTGCTGGTTGGATCCCAGGCTCCTCCTGCTTGCATGCTGTAGTGTCCTTGAGCAAGACACTTAACCCCTAATTGCTCCTGATGGCTGCGTCCGTCGGTGTTTGAATTGTAAGTCTCTTTGGATGAAAGCGTCTGATCAATGTAAAGTAATGTAATGGAAGGAGGAGGAGGGAAGGATCAATCCATCTGGTGCCTGATGTCTCTTCTTTCTGTTATTTTCTTTCTTTCTTTCTTCCTTTTCCTGCTCATCTCCAGTCCTCTGCAGTGCCACCTTGTGGCGATAGTGGCGCCGCCCCTAGCGGTCGCCTGCGCCGGCGCTGCGGTTACTTTCTTACTCTTTAGTATTTTTTTCCTTTTTTTATCACAATGTTCGCCAGAAAAGCATCAACAATTAACTCATACGGCCGCGATGCACTCATGGATATAAAAATTTCCCTAAACGAACAACTTTGGGACTTTTTATCCGTGGGAGCAGAGTGGCCGGCGGAAATCCTACGCGGGAACACTCGCAACAACAACTACAACAACAAAAATGGAGTCGCTGTTCCACGAGCCGGCCCACGGAGGAAGCACCGAGGTAAACGAGGCGGCATTCGGGTCAGAATGAGGACGCAACCTGACCGTCCACCTCTGCCAAGCATCCTTCTTGCTAACGTCCAGTCCCTGGAGAACAAGATGGATGAACTTCGAGCGAGGATTCAATTCCAGCGAGACACGAGGAACTGTTGCGTCCTCTGCCTGACGGAAACATGGCTGACCCCACTGGTGCCGGATGAAGCCATACGTCCAGCCGAGGCCTTCTCCGTGTTCCGCGGGGACAGAACGGGAGAGTCGGGGAAATCCAAAGGTGGAGGCGTCTGCCTAATGGTAAACAACCGCTGGTGTAACGCCAACAACACCAAATTCCTCTCCCACTCCTGCTCGCCGAACCTGGAACAGCTGACCATACTATGCCGTCCATTTTATCTCCCCCGGGAATTCAGCACAGTCATCATTACAGCCGTTTATATCCCACCTCAAGCGGACACCGACGCAGCTCTGTCGGTTCTGTACGATGTGTTGTGCGGATTTCAGAACAGACATCCCGACGCGGCTGTGGTGGTGACTGGGGACTTTAACAGGGCCAACCTGAAAAAAGTTCTGCCGAATTTCCACCAACACATCACGTGTGCCACCAGGGGAGACAGAACTCTGGACCATTGTTACACTCCTTACAAGAACGGATACAAGCCCGTGTCGCTTCCTGCTTTCGGGAAATCAGATCACGCCGCGATCTCGCTGCTTCCTGTTTACAGGCCTCTGATCGCGCGGGATCTGGTGATGACGAGGGAAGTGAAGCGGTGGACGGACCAATCAGAGGCTGCGCTTCAGGACGCTCTGACTGACGTAGACTGGGACGTGTTCCAAGCGAGTTCAAGTGACGTCAGCGAGTTTACGGAGGTTGTAGTGAGTTTTGTGGCTACGCTCGCGGATGAAATCGTTCCCACGGTGAAAGTTCGGAGATTTCCAAACCAGAAACCATGGGTTGATAAATCCATCCGCTGCGCTCTGAATGCGCGCACGGCCGCTTACAATGACGGACTTGTATCTGGTAACATGGACAATTACAAAGCGGCGTCGTACAATCTGCGGAGGGCGGTGAGGGACGCTAAACGGACGTACAGAGACACCGTGGAGCTGCAGATGGAGCGGGGGGACACAAGACGCTTGTGGGAGGGGCTGCGAACAATAACAAACTACAAGAGCAGCTCCTCCCCAGCCACGAGTGTGGACGCCTCCCTGGCCAACCAACTGAACTCCTTTTATGCGCGGTTCGAGTCTGGCAGCAGCACCGCTAGCTCGCCGGCTAATTGGAGTTACACCGCTGGGGACGAGCGCGCACACTCAGTGTCCGTGCACGAGGTCAGGAGGGCTTTGATGCGGGTGAACACCAGGAAAGCTGCGGGCCCAGATGGCATATCTGGGCGAGTACTGAAGACCTGTGCTAACCAGCTAGCTCTGGTGTTCACCACAATATTCAACATCTCCCTGGCTGAATCAGTGGTCCCATCCTGTTTCAAGAGGTCCACCGTCGTTCCTGTCCCGAAGATCGCCTCTCCAACCTGCCTGAATGACTACCGTCCGGTGGCCCTCACCTCGGTGGTCATGAAGTGTTTCGAGAGGCTGATTAAGGATTACATCTGCGCCTCCCTCCCCCGCACCTTGGACCCGTTGCAGTTCGCGTACCGGCAGAACAGATCCACGGATGACGCGGTCTCCCAGGTACTGCACACCACGCTCACGCACCTGGATGGCCAGAAGGGGGCCTATGTGAGAATGCTGTTCATTGATTATAGTTCAGCTTTCAACACCATAGTTCCCACCAGACTGGCTGTCAAGTTGATGGAGCTAGGATTGAATGCTCCGCTGTGCACCTGGATCCTGGACTTCCTCACAGGCCGCCCCCAGGTGGTCAAGGTGGGGAAGTACATGTCAAGCTCCCTCACCCTGAATACAGGATCCCCCCAGGGCTGCGTCCTCAGCCCCCTACTGTACTCCCTGTACATACATGACTGTGTGGCCAGGTCCAGCTCCAACACCATCATCAAGTTTGCTGACGACACCGTGGTCGTGGGCCTGATCACCGACTGCGATGAGAAGGCCTACCGCAAGGAGGTGGCTGACCTGTCACTCTGGTGCCAGGACAACAGCCTCCACCTGAACGTCAGCAAAACCAAGGAGCTGATTGTGGACTTTAGGCGTGGATCACAATCGAGGACGCACGTGCCCTTGTGGATTAATGGGACTTCTGTCGATAGGGTGAGCAGCTTCAGATATCTGGGAGTCCACATCACAGAGGACTTAACATGGACTGTTCATACAGACACTCTGGTGAGAAAGGCGAGGCAGCGTCTCTACCACCTCAGGCACCTGAGGAAATTCCGGGTCTCGGTGAGGATCCTCAAGTCCTTCTACTCTGGAGCAGTGGAGAGCATCCTGACAGGCAACATCACTGCCTGGTTTGGGAACTGTACTGCCCAGGACAGGCGGGCCCTGCAGAGGGTGGTGCGTTCAGCTGAACGTACCACTGGAACTACCCTCCCCCCCTTGCAGGAGTTATACACCAGGAGGTGTAGTAGCAGAGCCCGTAGGATCATGAAGGATCCTCATCACCCCAACAACGGACTGTTTCAGCTGCTGCGGTCAGGCAAGCGCCTCCGCAGTCACGCAGCGAGAACAGAGAGACTGCGACGGAGTTTCTTCCCTCAAGCCATCAGAACTGTCAACGCTGACCTCACCAGGGGTCCTAACTGAGCCATGCACTAGGCTCCACTACCTACTGTACTGTATGTAGCATACTGTACCGCATACTGTATCACTGTTCAGGGTTGTTCGTGATGCCGTATTGCTGCGCCGTACTGTTGTATACTGTGCTGTATTATCCCAAACACTACCTCACACTATTCACATTCACATGGCACTTTAATTCACATGCCACTTTAAATGCACATATCTGTCTATACATAGCCATATTCCTTCAACCTATTCCATTTTATTTCAATTTATTTTTTATTGTATTTTATTCTATATATTTTTTATCTTATTCTATAAGTATTCCACTTACTGTATTACGTTTTAGGAGTCAGTTAGTCGGTCTATAGAAAGGAATTTTCTACTTTTTATTTTATTTTATTTTTGTACTTTTTCCTAGGACTTATTGTGTGCTGTCACCGGGTGCGTTGCATTACATTTCACTGCATATATGTATGGAAGTATGTATATGTATGTGACAAATAAAAATCTTGAATCTTGAATCTGAATCTAGGACAGGAGGTACTCACTGAAGAGCTGGGTCTTCAAGTGCTTCTTAAAGACAGAGAGGGAGGTCCCCGCTCTGGTCATTTTTGGCAGCTCGTTCCACCAACGTGGAACTACAAATGAGAATAGCCTGGATTGCTGTGGCTGTATGGCCGGCAGAGCCAGGCGACGCTCATTTGACGAGCGCAGCATCTGGGGGGCAACATGTGCTCCTACAAGAGCATTTAAGTAGGCGGGAGCATTCCCAGCAATCACTCTGTAGGCCAGGATAAGAGACTTGAACTTGATGCGGGTGGCTACAGGTAACCAGTGGAGCTCGATGAGCAGCGGAGTGACATGTGCCCTCTTTGGCTGGTTGAACACCAGTCGCGCCGTCGCATTCTGTATCATCTGTAGTGGCTTCACCGCACAGGCCGGCAAGCCTGTTAAGAGGGCGTTGCATAATCGAGACGGGACATCACCAAGGTTTGTACCAGCAGTTGAGTGGCATATTGGGTCAGGTACGGCCTGACTTTTCGGATGTTGAGTAGTGCGAAGCAGCAGGACCGGGAGACGGCGGCAACATGGTCCGAGAATGTCAGTTGGTCATCAATAATGACACCAAGATTCCTTGCAGCCTTGGTAGGAACAAGAGATAGAGAGTCGATTTTAATATCAATGTTGTGATAAATACCTTGTTTGGCCGGGAAGACCAGCAGTTCCGTTTTCGCCAGATTCAGTTGAAGATGATAATCCTTCATCCATGTGGATATGTCAGCGAGACAATCTGAGATCCGCGTCGAGACAGTAGGGTCGTCTGGCGGGAAGGACAGATAGAGTTGAGTATCATCCGCTTAGCAGTGATATGAAAAGCCATGTGAGCGGATGATCGGGCCCAGTGTGGTGGTGTATATGGCAAAGAGGAGGGGTCCTAGCACCGAGCCTTGGGGCACCCCTGTGGTGAGGTTGTGAGGCACAGACAGCTGGCCTCGCCATGTCACACTGAACGAGCGCCCAGTAAGGTAAGATTCGAACCAGGAAAGTGCACTGCCCGTTATGCCCATACTTGAGAGTATGGGCAGGAGTATGTTATGATTGACAGTGTCAAAAGCAGCTGATAAGTCTAGCAGAATGAGAACTGAGGATTTGGCAGCAGCTCTAGCAGTTTTTTAGGCCTCTGTCACAGACAACAGGGCTGTTTCGGTGGAGTGACCACTTTTGAAGCCAGATTGAAGTGTATCAAGAAGGTTGTTTCTTGACAGGTACTCTGTAACCTGTCTAGAGACCGCCCTCTCTAAGGTTTTGGAAAGGAATGGGAGGAGAGAGACCGGCCGATAGTTTCCTACTTGATTGGGATCGAGTGAGGGTTTTTTGAGCAGTGTTGCGACCCGAGCCGCTTTGAAAGCGGAAGGGAAAGTGCCGGAAGTTAGGGAAGAATTAATCATATGTGTGATTGCCGGGGTGATAGTCGGGGATATGGCTTGAAGGAGGTTAGATGGGATCGGATCTAGCGGACAGGTAGTAGGACGGCTACATGTTAGTAGTTTAGATACCTCACTTTCAGCGAGGGGGGTGAAACCAGGGAACGATGAGCCTAGGGCTGGAGAAGACAGGTTGTGAGTAAGTTGTTTAGTGAATTGGCTGCTGATGGCTGCCACTTTTTTAGTAAAAAAGGAGGCAAGGCAGTCAGCAGTGAGGTTAGTAGCTGGGGGAGGTGGTGGAGGGTAAAGCAGAGACTTGAAGGTGGCGAATAACTTACGTGTGTCTGTGGCACCGTTGATCCTATCGTTGAAGAAGGCCTTCTTGGCAGCAGTGATGCTGGAAGAGAAGGAGGACAGCAGTGTCTGGTAGCTTGCAAGATCCTCAATTGTTTTGGATTTGTGCCATTTCCTCTCGGCTGCTCTGAGGTCAGTGCGCGTTGTCCGGAGGGTGTCAGTCAGCCAAGGGTGCGACTGGGTTGATCGAGCAGGTCTGGTGGATAGTGGACACAGGATATCCAGACATGAGCTCAAGGTGGAGCAGAGGGAGTCAGTGGCATCATTTACCTGCAGAGAGGAGAAAGTGCCATGGGGTGGAAGAGAAGAGGAGAGCACAGAGGAGAAGTGGGTGGGAGACAAGTTGCGGAGATTGCTGCGGATAGTAACCATGGGTGGGGAGGTGGGGGGTTGTTTTGGTAGCTGGACATTGAAGTGGATGAAGAAGTGGTCAGAGAGATGAAGAGGAGTGACCCTTAGGTTGTCCGTGGTGCAGCTCCGAGCAAGAATGAGATCAAGCTCTTTGCCAGCCTTGTGAGTCGGTGGAGTCGGGACCTGTCTTAGGTCGAATGAGTGAACCAAAGACAGGAAGTCAGCCAAGCTCGCACTGTCCAAGTGGATGTTCATGTCTACGAGGACGAGCATGGGACACTCATGCTCAGGAATTGATGACAGCAGGGTGTCAAGCTCATGTAGGAAGTCACCTAGTTGTCCTGGTGGACGGTAGATGACGACCACATAGGCTTTCACCGGAGCAGTCACCAAGACGGCGTGATATTCAAAGGAGTTGTTTAAAGGCAGCAGTGGATTAAATTTCCATGTGTTGGAAATTAGCAGGCCAGTCCCACCACCACGGCCAGATAGTCTGGATGTGTGGGAGAATGTGTAGTTAGTGGAGAGTGGAGCCGGGGTTGCGCTATCTTCCAGTTTAATACATGTCTCAGTGAGAGCAAGGAGCTCCAAGGAGAGGTGGTTGGCATTACCAGAAATGAAGTCTGCCTTGTTAACTGCAATTCGACAATTCCACAAGCCAACAGAGAAGGAGGTCTTTGCAGAAGATGTTTGCTGCAGGGACCTGAGGTTACCCGGATTGCATCGGCGTATGGTATAACGAGGCTTTCTGGGTGACCTTGAAGTTGTAGGGATGCGGTAGTAGCACATTTTGTATGGAGTGAGAGAAAGAAGGCAGGTTTGCCTTGTTCAGTGCCCTTGTTTCGGTTGACGTGCAGAGGTAGACGTGCGTCTTCACACGAGAGCGACTACAAATGGGCCAACACTTGAAGCTAACGCTTCAAGGGCAGGACCATAAATAGGTGATAGAATACAGCTGCTCATGTGATTAGGGTTGCACCTGGCTAAGAGCACGCCCACATAAGAGAGGACTTACCGGAATAGGGGGTGTGTCTGGAACACAAGCTTGTTGGCAGATCAGCAAATAGCAGTGAAATGTGCAGAGTCAAACCAGTAGTCCAAGTTGCAATACTACAATACGAGCAGTGATACACTACACAGCAACCTCAGCACTAGAGCTCGACTCGGATTGGTCGATTTTGAATTGGTCGAGTTCTTGCAGCATTTAATTTAGACATAATTTTTGAAAATCTGTAGCCGCAAACCGACTCTATGTAGTTTGTTTTAAAAATGTTCTGTTCATGCAAAAAACTGAAAATGACCGGTTTTCTGTTTTTTGATAATGAAACAGAAAATGGTGTGTGTGTGTGTGTGTGTGTGTGTGTGAATGTGCGTGCGTGCGTGCGTGCGTGCGTGCGTGCGTGCGTGCGTGCTCGCTCGCTCGCTCACCGGCCACTTTATTAGGTACTGTTAAATTGCTTGTTAACACAAATAGCTAATCAGCCACCTGGCATGGCACAACTCACATGGCAGCAACTCAATGCATGTAGGCATGTAGACATGGAGAGGATGACTTGCTGAAGTTCAAACGGAGCATCAGAATGGCGAAGAAAGTGGATTTAAGTGACTTTGAACGTGGCTTGGTTGGAGTATTTCAGAAACTGTTGACCTACTGGGATTTTCACACACAACCATCCCTAGGGTTTACAGAGAATGGTCCAAAAAGGAGAAAATATCAAGTGAGCGGCAGTTGTGTGGACGAAAATGTCTTGTTGTCCGAGGTAAATGGGCAGAATGGTTCGTGACAATAGCAAGGCAATGGTAACTCAAATAGTCTCGTTACAACCAAGGTATGCAGCATACCATCTCTGAACACACAACACATGGAACCTTGAAGCAGATGGGCTACAGCAGCAGAAGACCACACCGGGTGCCACTCCTGTCAGCTAAGAACAGGAAACTGAGGCTACAATTCGCACAGATTCCCCAAAAATGGACAATAGAAGATTGGAAAAATGTTGCTGGGTCTGAGTTTCGATTTCAGCTGCGACATTCAGATGGTAGGGTCAGAATTTGGCGTAAATAACATGAAAGCATGGATCCATCCTGCCTTGTATCAACAGTTTAGGCTGGTGGTGTAATGGTGTGGGGGATATTTTCTTAGCACACTTTGGGCTCCTTAGTACCAATTGAGCATTGTTTTAACGCCACAGCATACCTGAGTGTTGTTACTGACCATGTCCATCTCTTTATGACCACAGTGTACCCATCTTCTGATGGCTACTTCCAGCAGGATAATGCACCATGTCACAAAGCTCAAATCATCTCAAACTGGTTTCTTGAACATGACAATGAGTTCACTGTACTCCAATGGCCTCCACAGTCACCAGATCTCAATCCAATAGAGCATCTTTGGGATGTGGTGGAACGGGAGACTCACATCATGGATGTGCAGCCGACAAATCGGCAGCAACTGCGTGATGCTATCATGTCAATATGGACAAATCTCAGAGGAATGTTTCCAACACCTTGTTGAATCTATGCCACGAAGAATTTAGGCAGTTCTGAAGGCAAAAGGGGGTCCAACCTGGTACTAGCAAGGTGTACCTAATAAAGTGGCCTATATATACAGTGGGGCAAAAAAGTATTTAGTCAGCCACCAATTGTGCAAGTTCTCTGACTTAAAAAGATGAGAGAGGCCTGTTATTTTCATCATAGGTATACCTCAACTATGAGAGACAAAATGAGAAAAAAAAATCCAGAAAATCACATTGTCTGATTTTTAAACAATTTATTTGCAAATTATGGTGGAAAATAAGTATTTGGTCAATAACAAAAGTTCATCTCAATACTTTGTTATATACCCTTTGTTTGCAATGACAGAGGTCAAACCTTTTCTGTAAGTCTTCACAAGGTTTTCACACACTGTTGCTGGTATTTTGGCCCATTCCTCCATGCAGATCTCCTCTAGAGCAGTGATGTTTTGGGGCTGTCGCTGGGCAACACAGACTTTCAACTCCCTCCAAAGATTTTCTATGGGGTTGAGATCTGGAGACTGGCTAGGCCACTCCAGGACCTTGAAATGCTTCTTACGAAGCCACTCCTTCGTTGCCCGGGCGGTGTGTTTGGGATCATTGTCATGCTGAAAGACCCAGCCACGTTTCATCTTCAATGCCCTTGCTGATGGAAGGAGGTTTTCACTCAAAATCTCACGATACATGGCCCCATTCATTCTTTCCTTTACACGGGTCAGTCGTCCTGGTCCCTTTGCAGAAAAACAGCCCCAAAGCATGACGTTTCCACCCCCATGCTTCACAGTAGGTATGGTGTCCTTTGGATGCCATTCAGTTTTCTTTCTCCTCCAAACATGACCAGTTGAGTTTTTACCAAAAAGTTCTATTTTGGTTTCATCTGACCATATGACATTCTCCCAATCCTCTTCTGGATCATCCAAATGCTCTCTAGCAAACTTCAGACGGGCCTGGACATGTACTGGCTTAAGCAGGGGGACACGTCTGGCACTGCAGGATTTGAGTCCCTGGCGGCGTAGTGTGTTACTGATGGTAGCCTTTGTTACTTTGCTCCCAGCTCTCTGCAGGTCATTCACTAGGTCCCCCCGTGTGGTTCTGGGATGTTTGCTCACCGTTCTTGTGATCATTTTGACCCCACGGGGTGAGATCTTGCGTGGAGCCCCAGATCGAGGGAGATTATCAGTGGTCTGGTATGTCTTCCATTTTCTAATAATTGCTCCCACAGTTGATTTCTTCACAACAAGCTGCTTACCTATTAAAGATTCAGTCTTCCCAGCCTGGTGCAGGTCTACAATTTTGTTTCTGGTGTCCTTTGACAGCTCTTTGGTCTTGGCCATAGTGGAGTTTGGAGTGTGACTGTTTGAGGTTGTGGACAGGTGTCTTTTATACTGATAACAAGTTCAAACAGGTGCCATTAATACAGGTAACGAGTGGAGGACAGAGGAGCCTCTTAAAGAAAAAGTTACAGGTCTGTGAAAGCCAGAAATCTTGCTTGTTTGTAGGTGACCAAATACTTATTTTACCGAGGAATTTACCAATTAATTCATTAAAAATCCTACAATGTGATTTCCTGGATTCTTTCCCCCCATTCTGTCTCTCATAGTCGAAGTGTACATATGATGAAAATTACAGGCCTCTCTCTTCTTTTTAAGTGGGAGAACTTGTACAATTGGTGGCTGACTAAATACTTTTTTGCCCCACTGTATGTGGCAGATTCACCACCATACGTTACCGCAGTGGTATTTTCAGGGACTTCCGGCACAGAGACACAGACAACGGGGGGTTGTACACCAGTTCATTGTAGAGATGAGGCTAGGTTGGCATTAGCCAGGAGCAGATGGAACATGTCACACAGGGCTCCCACGCACAGTGCGAGGGTTAACCTATCCTTCATGGGTTCGTGGTCTGGCATCTTCTTCTCCTCTGCAATTATGTAAGTCCTCCTTGGCATCTTCTTCCAGAAGAGCCCTGTCTCGTCACAGTTGAATACTTGCTGGGGGATGTATCCTTCAGCTTCTATCATCTCGGCAGAAGTTTTGAGGTAATCCTCAGCTGCCTTCACAACCGAGCTCGCTGCCTCGCCATGCCTGACAATGGAGTGAATGCCAGTCCTCTTTTTAAAATTCTCGAACCAGCCCCGACTGGCTTTAAACGACACTTCCGATGCCTCATCCGTTGAAGTGCCTGGGCTCGGCTGCAGCGAATCAGTGTAGATCATTTTTGCCTTCTCGCAGATGATACCCTCCGTCACGCTATCTCCTGCGAGCTGCTTCTCCGTCACACCAACAGCATCTTTTCATGGACAGCTGCTGCAGCTCAGACATTATTTTAATGCCCTTGGCTGGCGTAATACCCTTTATCACCTCCTTCTGCTTCAGTATAGTACATATTGTAGAAGTACTACGCTCGTACTGTCTCGCCAATTCCATCAAACGCACACCTCGCTCATGTTTTTCTATGATTTCATACTTTAATTCAATCGACATCATCCGCTTCTTCTTCTCAGCACTTACTTTCTTAGGACCCATGATTAGAAAAAAAAATTGGCAAAATAACGGCACAAAATGCGAGCACAAAACACAAGAGATGCTTCCACGGTCAGGTAACCACGTGAAGTGAAGGAGTGAGACACGGGATGCTGGCCGGATTCGCTCGCCACGCCAACTAGCAGCGGCGTACCTGAAGCTCGCTCCCCGTAACTCACATTTTTGCTCGCAAATCAATACAAAATATGGACGGAACGACAGCTCGTAACTCGGAAAACTCAGAGTTACGAGCTCCGTATGTTAGTGCACTCGTAAATCAAGGTACCACTGTATGTGTGTGAATGTATGTATGTATGTATGTATGTATGTAAGTTCAGGATTGAGTGAAAAACTGAAAGCAGCTGAATTTTGGGGTGTGCTTTTTGATGGGGCCGAAGATATAACACAAACGGAGCAGAAAATTGTGTACATTGTTTCTCTGTCCAGCAACGGAGAATTCAGCTCAGATTTCCTTGGATTAATTAATTTAAGGCCCATCGAATGGCACAGGACATAATTGACGGACTTGTGCAACTGTTCCATGCTTGTGGTTTAGCGGAGTGAACCATGAAATTGGTCTCAGTAAGCACTGATGGAGCTGCTGTCAACGTTGACAGCAGATGGTGGACATCAGGGATTCCCTTGTGCATATTCTGTGCACCGCCCACACCCTGGAGAACTGCACCATGTCAGCTGATCGCACGGTCCCATACTGTGAGTTATTTGATCAATCCATCATAAAGTTGCTAAGCTTTTACTTACAGAAAGGGGGTGAAAAACAAATTGCACAACCAAAGAAGATCTGTGAGGAGAAAGACATTGCTTTTGTTAAACTAGGAAAGTTTCACAACATCAGATGGTCTGCGTGGAGACAGGAGCCTCTGTTGAAAATATGGAGAATGTTACCAGCCATTCAAATTCAAGTGGCAACAAGTGATGACAGTAGCCTAAATCATATCTGCACAGAGCATTTTTGTTGTTTCCTAGCAAACATGCTTGATATTGGGAACATTTTACAGTTCACCCCCCTCAGGTTTCAGAAAGAGAATCTGACTATTGGTGAATGCAAGTATGAGCTTGTGGTTGCTATTGGACAGTTGACACTACTGATGGACTGTGAAGGCCAGTACAGGAATGAGACTTTGTCACATGCTGATGCTGACAGGGACAAGATTGATGTGTTGAGAGCTCTAATTCATGAGTTTGAAAGCAGATATGAATTCCTCAAGTCATGTGATCACTTTTTGATTTTTGATCCTACAACTTGGCCTCTCGAAATGAAAGACCTCCACAGTTTTGGCAACACAACACACAACATCCTTGAGAAATATGAAGCCAGCATGTCTGTTGACAGAGACTCCACTTTAAGAGACTGGATGCATTTAAAGCATGCTGCAAAACATTTGGCAGCCTCCTCTGTGCATGACCTGCTCAATGTAGTGAGGACAAGCAATCGAGGCAGTTTCTCCAGCATTCAGAAAGTCCTTCTGCTGTTCCTGACACTGCTCTTGAGCAGTGTTGCATGTGAGAGGGGGTTTTCACATCTCAATATGATTAAAAACAAGTACAGATCCTGCCTGTCAGACTCTCGCCTCTCATCTCTAATGCACATCCTGTTGTCTAAGTTCACAACAGAGACCTTTGACCCAAAGCAGCGGTTGACTTGTGGATGCAAACCGCTAATCGCAGACTGAACCAGGGAGAAAGGAGCAGGCCGAGTACATCTGCATCTTCTTCTGTTTTTGAAATAGAGGAAGACAGTCGGGAGAGGAGTGATGATGATGATGATGATGATGACATCCTGTAGGATAACAACTTTTTGTGCTTTTAAATAGCAGTAACTTGTTTTCATTTCATTTGTTTTTCAGTGTTTGAAAAGCAGTCATTTGTAGGCTACATTTACACCGCGTTCCAAATTATTATGCAAATTATATTTTTCTCAGATTTTCCTAAATAGTCGATGCAAATGACAGCCAGTATAATTTAAGTCATCAACCGTTAGGGTATAATAATGTTATTGAATAAACCTCCCAATTTTTTGGGAGATGTTCTTGTGTTTGAAGTACATGGGCCAGACGTGACCGTCAAACAGACCGGGCGGGTCTGGCCCAGTGTAGTTCCTTGAGCACCTCCTCTTTTTGCATTCTTCATATGGGATGGAAATAAAATAGCGTTGGTTCAGTACGTCGATCAAAGGTCCATAGGTGTAAAGCCCAAAAATAAAAAACTCAAAATGCACTGTTCCAAATGATGATGCACAACAGAGTTTCAAAACATTTTATAGGTTGTAAAGAACTGAAAATTGTCATTTGTTGAATTTGCAGAATCAGGAGGTCATATTTACTGAAATCAAAAACTATTTCAAACAAAAACATATTAACAGGCCAAGTTACATGTTAACATCTGACCCCTTCTTTGATATCACCTTCACAATTCTTGCATCCATTTGAACTTGTGAGTTTTTGGAGAGTTTCTGCTTGAATTTCTTTGCAGGATGTCAGAATAGCCTCCCAGAGCTGCTGTTTTGATGCAAACTGCCTCCCACCCTAATAGATATTTTGCTTGAGGATGCTCCAAAGGTTCTCAAAAGGGTTGAGGTCAGGGGAGGATGGGGGCCTCACCATGAGTTTCTCTCCTTTTATGCCCATAGCAGCCAATGACACAGAGGTATTCTTTGCAGCATGAGATGGTGGACTGTCATGCATGAAGATGATTTTGCTACGGAAGGCACGGTTCTTCTTTTTGTACCATGGAGGAAAGTGGTCAGTCAGAAACTCTATATCTCTCTACTTTGCCAAGGTCATTTTCACACCTTTAGGGACCCTAAAGGGGCCTACCAGCTCTCTCCCCATGATTTCGGCCCAAAACATGACTCCGCCACCTCCTTGCTGATGTCGCAGCCTTGTTGGGACATGGTGGCCATCCACCAACCATTCACTACTCCATCCATCTGGAGCATCCAGGGTTGCACGGCACTCATCAGTAAATGACAGACTGTTTGAAAATTAGTCTTCATGAATTTCTGGGCCCACTGCAACCATTTCTGCTTGTGAGCATTGGTTAGGGGTGGCTGAATAGTAGGTTTATGCACAACTGCAAGCCCATGGAGGATCCTACACCTTGAGGTTCGCAGGACTCCAGAGGCACCAGCAGCTTCAAATACCTGTTTGCTGCTTTGTAATGGCATTTTAGCAGCTGCTCTCTTAATCCGATGAATTTGTCTGGCAGAAACCTTCCTCATTATGCCTTTATCTGCACGAACCCGTCTGTGCTCTGAATCAGCCACAAATCTCTTCACAGTACGATGATCACGCTTTAGTTTTCGTGAAATATCTAATGTTTTCATACCTTGTCCAAGGCATTGCACTATTTGATGCTTTTCGACAGCAGAGAGATCATTTTTCTTTCCCATATTGCTTGAAACCTGTGGCCTGCTTAATAATGTGGAACGTCCTTCTTAAGTAGTTTTCCTTTAATTGGGCTCACCTGGCAAACTAATTATCACAGGTGTCTGAGATTGATTTCAGTGATCCAAAGAGCCCTGAGACACAATACCATCCATGAGTTTAATTGAACAACAAAAAATTAAATGTTTATGACACTTAAATCCAATTTTCATAGTAATTTGGAACGCAGTGTAGTTTTCAGAGCTGAAAGAGCATCATTTAATTAGAAAGTTACATACTATGGCTTTAAAGAACAGATATTTGGTTGTACTGCTTTTATTCATTTTCAATTGGAATTAAAGTACATGTCACGTTATCCATGTATCCCTCTATTTTGTTCATCCTGTGAGGTGGGTCATGGGAAAAATGTATAAAAAAAAAAAAGGTGAGGACCAAGCAAGAACCCCAGGTTCTCCCGTGAGAACAAGACCAAAAAAGTTATGTGCACCCCTGTATATATGTATGTATATTGTATATATGAGTGTGTATACAGTATATAGGTATGTGTGTGTGTGTGTGTGTGTGTATATATATATATATATATATATATGTGTATGTGTATGTGTTTGTGTGTGATATTCCACTTTATCACTTTGGTTGTATTTCTTTATCCATTGTATTTTTCTTGTTTGTGTATAGTCTTCTGCATTACTGCCACCTTCTGAACTCAGTTTGTTGTATTGTTTTTCATACGTCAGAGGACTAATTTGCATAATCTTCACCGTCTTTAGACCGCGATGGAAACTCAGACAGTGGGCTGAAGGAACCTTTTAGTGCCTTGGGGGGAAAAAAAAAGTTCCTGGCACTAAAAGTTCTGGGTACTTTGGGTGGAAATGCGGTTTTAGATGCCAACTTATGGCATATTTTTATCATTTAAATGTTCCCATCATAACATAACACAGAACTTTGCCATTGAAAAAAATGCTACTCTGCTGAATAATCATAAAGTCTATCCTGATATTTGCACGTTTTATTTGCATTACGTTATTTATGTGGTGACTGAATCCACCAGTAAAGACTCCTTTAAAATCAAAAAAATTAACGTATAAAATCACATATGCTCAAAGAAAGAAACACCTACCTTGCTCAAAGGCACCTGCATGCCCTGTTATTTGTACCAGCAATCAGGTGGGCCCCACACCGGCTGTGTTTGGGTCCTGGCGCCTTGCTCCTGGTGCCGGCCTGCTGTGAAGAGCGCTGCCGGGTGTTTTCCAGGGCCCCTGGTTGGCGGCCCACCGGGTGGTAGCTGTTGGCTAAGTGTCCTCTGAGTGTCCTCAAACACAACCCCAAACACCCTCGTGTCCTTTTCCTTTCTTTTCCTTTACCACTCCAACTATCACAGGAAGAGGCCACATGTCGTAATTGCTGTTCTAATTTTTGTCTACAATTATTATTATAATTTTTTTTTGTTTTGTCACATACACGTGGTCATCTGACTGTTTATATTTTGTCAAGTACATGTTTGTTTCTATGTTTCTATGTCTCATGTGGTGATCCTCCCCCTCTTGGAGAAATATGATGATTAGTTGTTTATTGATCAAAACATGGTAAGATTGTTCTCCAAAGAGGGAGATTGGTGGCAGTCATGTAAAACAGAAATGCTGAAATGTTCAGTTATTGCAAGGGGTTCTCGATTTATAAAGAGTGGCTTTGCAGATTGAGACTCCACTTGCAGATTCACTCTTATCTTGGATGCAATGGCATACAAATACCCTGCCCAGCCTGCTGACAGTACAGTTAAAGAAATAAAAAGTAAAATTCACATTCAAGTCCGCCCCCAGATATAACCCTATTTAAAGAGGACCTATTATGCTCGTTTTTACGCAAGTTAATACAGTTCTCTAATGTCCCCAAAACTTGTTTTTTAATTTCTTTTTTCTGAAAATACCACTCAGAACATGCATTCTAGACATGCCTCTAAATTAATCGTGTTCCTGACGCTCTGTTTAAATGGGAGGAGGCACCCTCCCGAGGCCCCGAGTTCTGTGAGCCAATAAGCTTTGAGCAGGGGGATGGTAGCTCAGGAGGTAGAGCTGGTGGTCTAGTCATCTAAAGGTTGCTGGTTCGATCCCAGGCTCCTCCTGCTAGCATGCTGTAGTGTCCTTGAGCAAGACACTTAACCCCTATTTGCTCCTGATGGCTGCGTCCATCGGCGTTTGAACAATTGTAAGTCGCTTTGGATTAAAGCGTCTGATAAATGACTAAATGTAATGTAATGAGCACAAGTTTGAGTTCTGTGAGCCAATGGGGTTTCAGCTCTACCGGATTCTGTTGTATTTCTCTGAAAACTTTCACTGTAGAGTAGCGCTGAGCTTGGAGCACCACGGGATACACAGGGCTTGTGGCTCTTTTGTTTCATTCAATGACAGAAACGTCAGAAAATAAATACATCGACGGTTTTATTTGTAGAAACGCGGAGCGGATCGCGAGCCGCAGCCTATAGTACAATCAACCTACCCCGGACACACACTGAAAGAAACACACAGCAAATACCTGCCCTTATTTTTTTTTTATTATTATTATTTTTTTTTAACCTGTAATGTCAGCATGCTGGGCATACAACAGAGTTGTACAGAGTTAGTCTACAAGTGGAGTTTTAAGTTCTCAACCTGCAATTCAACTCTATTCATTCTTAAATAATCAAGTACTACTGCAATAACTCTGCCCTGTGTATAACCTATAGGATGATGTAGTTTCTTGATGAATTTGATGTGTTGATGAAGAAGGGGAGACCGCTGATGCTGACTTGAGTAAAATAATAGGTTTATTACAAAAGAACAGCATCAGACCAGACTTGCCTAGGACGTCCGGGAGAGAACCGAGCCGGGTGGATTCTCTGTCGAATGAAACTCAGGCAGGTTCTTTTATGCTTAACCAGAGACAACGTTGACCATCTGATTCCCCTACATAGGTCACCATTCACATTTTCACCTCCCTTATCACCGGGACCCCTGACAATGGGCTCTGTCTCTCTCTCTTGAGACCCCTGGCACCGTCTGTTAATAATTATCTTATACAATGGGTATTGTCTTGGGACACCTCATATTTTCCCCCTTCGAGACTACACAAAGTCTCGACAGAGATAAGAGTCATTGAATGTACGACATTAATTGACTTAATAGAAATCACCTACTAACAATCAGACTGATTATAATATACCCAAACCATCAAGACAGGAAAATTCTCTCACGGTTCCACCTATTGCACTCCAAATCAATTAACCGCAAGGAAGAAGGGTTTAGAAAACTGTACAGGATGTTACATATACATGCATACATTCAGAACCTCAGAAATAAATAAAAAATTAGGTCCAAAGTCGGGCTAGTCGACCCATCGGACCCTCCAGTGAACCTGTCCCTGCCCATCATCAATGTCCCTCAAAACCCGCAAAAAAATAAAACACCTGAGGTCCCAATATATCCATTTCACCCTGTTACAGAAACTTAAAAGAAAACAATACTAAATCAAAGTAGTATGTCTTGCTAAAAATATCTACTGTAGAGTACAGACTTTTCATCAATATTACAGGTTATATTGTAATAAACAAACTCCAATATTATTATGTATTGAACTGTTGCTTTTTAACACCATCAACTTTTACATTACATTTCATTTAGCAGACGCTTTCATCCAAAGCGACTTACAATTGCGACTTATAATTGTAAGTCGCTTTGGATAAAAGCGTCTGCTAAATGACGAAATGTAATGTAATGACGGAATCAGATATTCAGAATGGATATTTCTCTACTAGTGTTAGCTACTCACTACACACCATTAATGTCAAATCAGACCTGTATGCTGACAGATTTTAACAATGCGATAACAATGCGACACCTTGGCTTTGCGGATGATAAACAGCTCCTAGATGTTGTTTAATTCCCAATTTTTGCAAAATTAATTTTACTGTTTTATCCACGAACTCTTTCCCATTATCTGAAGATATGCGATCTGGAAGTCCCCACCTGCTTATGACCTCACGACACAAGAACTTGGCATGGCAATTGACTGAGCATCTTTACGCTTGGTTGGACATGCCTCAGTCCCCCGTGAAAATCTATCAACGTCGACAAACATGTATCTTTTACCTCCTACTGGTCTTATCATGTCAACAAAATCCACAACCAACTCACGCATGGGACCTGTCGGAGTTGGAATGTGACCGGGTGGACTCTTCACACCCTTCCGAACATGGTTTTTAAGACAGATTGTAAATCTGCCTATGACATAATCAATTTGCTCAAGCAAGTACAGTGCCCAAAAACCATAGTCTTTCATGATTTTTCTTCTTACCTCCCCCCTTGCAACATGGGCTAACCCATGTGCTTCCTGAATCATCAGACCTAGTAGGTCGGGGGGTGCTATTATCAGTCCTTCATGATTTCTTCACAGACCAGTAGACTCTTTTGTGGCCCCTCAGTCCAACCATGATTGTTTATCAATGGCTGACGCAGATTCTTGCATCGAGATCACATCTCTGAGCGTGATTTTATCTTCCAAGTCCACTTCATGGGTAACAAGAAGAACTTTGCCTGCTTTGTTTGCTCCTGTAACTGCTTTTGCAGCCTCATCAGCCACTTTGTTACCTTGAGTAACCCTTGACGTGTCCATTTTGTGTGCTGCACACTTAGCTACAGCTATTTCCCTTGGCTTCATCATTGCATGCAACAATTTCCTTATCCGAGCATGATGCTTCTGTGTCCATGGGTTATTTTTTGACCCCAATAAGCTACTTTTTCTTGACAATACTGCAGCTTCTTCCATCATTTCTCATATATGCTTCTGCTCAAATCCTTCAACCACCTCACCTTTCTCAATGTCACACTCTTATCAAGATAATCATCATGTTTATCTTCATAGCTGCTCCTTTACTTCCTCATTCCACTACCAAGAATCCTCTTCTTTCGGCTGCTCCCCTTAGGGGTTGCCTCAGTGCATTATCTACCGACAATTCCTTCTGTTCTGCTCATCTATAAACCTTCTCTTTGGCCTTCTTATCCTCATTCTTCTTATCCACCAACTGTATTTGGTTGAGTTTTCTGAGAGTCTCCTGGTCCTGTTCCTTCCCTTGGTACTGTTGGAGCTCGATACATCTTTATGGTTGTTGTAGCCTTGCCCATCTCAATTATTTGCTCATCCTCATCTTTGAAGAGATGGTTGCCCTCCTTTGTCATCACTGGGAGCTGGGGATAAACATCAGTGAACTTCACCTTCTCATAAGGCGGAGGCTTCTTTACAGATGCTGAATGTGAGAAGGGTGCGGTAATCTTCTCCATCAATTTTTCTGCTTCCTTTTAATTTTTCTTTATTCCTTGTCTACTTTGTTCTCTTTTTTCTTTTGCAGCTTCGAACCATGTCTTTCCCTCCTTTTCATGCTTCCTTTTCCTCTTTTTACTTTCTTTTGATTTACTTTATATGTAGACACAAGCACCTGCATTGTTTTAATCACATCCGGGTTAAGAGTTCCTTCAGCTGGCCATGGTTGTTCAATGTCAGGCCACCGCTTGCTCCATTTTCCTGATATTTTTGCAATATCTTTAATAAGAGGATTATTCTTTCGCACTACATCAATAGGAGTGTGTCACGACCAGAGCTAGGAGAGACCCAAACGCACGACACAGGGAGACGGAAGGCAGGCAAAGGATGTTTATTAGCCTGGACGGTGGAGCTGGCCAGGGGCACCCGGTCAGGTTGGGATGGAGCAGGGCTGGGCAGGGACAATGACGACCAGGAGATGGGGTCCAGGATCCGGGTGGAGAGACGGGGAACCAGGCTGGATGGAGAAGGACGGGCAGCCTTGGTCGATGAGCGGAGACAGGCAGGTAAATCGGGCTGGCTGGATTTGGAGAGACAGACTGGGTCGACGAGAGGAGACAAGCAGGTAAGGGGAAGACGAGACATAAACTAGGAACTAGAAACAAGCACTAGGAGCTAGGAACTTGGAAGGGAGCCAGTAGCTGTACAACTCGGGTAAGCTAGTTGACGGTCTGGCAAGGAATGACTTGGAAGCTGAGACTAAATACTGTGCAGGTAATTGATCCCAGGTGTGTGCAATTGGGCTCGACTAGGGAGCGGCCTCTAGTGGCGCTGGGAGGCCGTGGGCCAAACAGTACCCCCCCCTCTACGGACGCCCCTTGGCGGACACCTGGATCCGGAAGGGCGAGTCCGATTGAAATCCCGGATGAGGGAGGCATCCAGGATCTGTCTCCGGGGGACCCAGGAGCGTTCCTCCGGACCGTACCCCTCCCAGTCCACGAGGGACTTTAAGCCCCTCCCTCGGCGCCGCACATCCAGCAGGCGCCGCACTGTGTAGGCCGGGTGACCGTCGATGGTGCGGGGGGGTGGGTGGGGCCTCGGCAGGGAGGGAGAGAGGGCTGGAAACCACCGGCTTAAGCTGGGATACATGGAAGGTTGGGTTGACACGGAGAGAGGGAGGGAGACGGAGGCGTACGGCACAGGGGTTGATGATTGACACAATGGGGAAGGGTCAACATACCGGGGAACGAGGTTTCGGGAGTCCACCTTGAAGGGCAAGTCCTTTGTGGAGAGCCATACCATCTGTCTGGAGACATATGTGGGTGAGGGCACACTGTGCCATTTCGCCTGCTGCTGGGACCTGGCAGAGGCTTGGAGTAGTGCAGAGCGGGCCGTCCTCCACGTCCTCCGGCAGCGACCAATGTGGGCCTGGATGGAGGGTACGGCGATCTCAACCTACTGGGCAGGGAACAGCGGGGGTTGGTAGCCCAGAGAGCATTGGAAGGCCGACAGGCCGGAGGAGGCGTTCACCAGGGTGTTGTGGGCGTATTCGGCCCATGGCAGCTGGTCGCTTCAGGAGGTGGGGCTGGTGGTTGTCAGGCAGCGGCGCATGGCCTCCACCTCCTGGTTCGGCCGCTCCGTCTGGCCGTTGGTCTGTGGATGGAAACCGGAGGAGAGACTGACCTATGCCCCCAGGGCCGAGCAGAAGGCGCGCCAGACCTGGGAGGTGAACTGGGGTCCTCTGTCCGACACCACGTCTGCCGGGATGCCATGGCGGCGGAACACCTCGGCCACCAGCAGGTCTGCGGTCTCCCTTGCCGGTTGTAGTTTGGGCAGGGCGAGGAAGTGGGCCGCCTTAGAAAAGCGGTCCACCACCGTGAGGATGGTAGTGTTGCCCCGGGATGGTGGAAGACCGGTGACGAAATCCAGGGCGATGTGGGACCAAGGACGAGTCGGGATGGGTAATGGGCGAAGAGGCTGGAGCGGGGTCGGGTAGAGGTCTTGGACCGGGCGCAGGTGGGACAGGCCGAGACGAAGGACCAGGTGTCAGGGAGCAGGGTCGGCCACCAGAAGGGCTGGCGGACGACGGCCAGGGTGCGGGTGATTCCGGGATGGCAGCTGAGGCGGGAGGCATGGGCCCACTGCAGAACCTGGGAGCGTGCGGAGTCAGGGACGAACAGGCGGTTAGGGGGTCCGGTACCTGGGTCGGGCTGGTGTTCCTGCACTCTGGTGACGAGAGACTCGATCTTCCAGGTGTGTGTGGTGGAAAGGCACAGGGGTGGAAGGATGGGTTCTGGATCCCCTGTCTTCTCCTCTGGTGCTAACACATGGGACAGGGCGTCAGGTTTGGTGTTCTTGGTTCCTGGGCGGTAGGATAGAGAGAAGTTAAACTGGCCAAAAAACAACGCCCACCTGGCCTGCCGGGAGTTGAGCCGCTTCGCCGTCCGGATATAGGCCAAGTTCTTATGATCGGTCCAGACGACGAAGGGGTGGATAGCTCCCTCAAGCCAGTGGCGCCACTCCTCCAGGGCTAGTTTGACGGCCAGGAGTTCCCGGTTACCCACCTCATAGTTGCGCTCAGGTGAGTTGAGTCTGCGGGACAGAAAGGCACAGGGATGGAGCTTACCGTCGGTTGGAGAGCGCTGAGAAAGTACTGCTCCTACCCCGTGTCTGAAGCGTCCATCTCTACCACGAACTGGAGGTTGGCGTCCGGCTGGGCCAAGACTGGGGCCGACGAAAAGCGGCTCCTGAGGTCGAGGAATGCGGCCTTGGCCGCGGGGGCCCACTTGAAGGCCACTGCGGTGGAGGTAAGGGCTGAGAGGGGAGTGGGGATGCGGCTGAAGTTACGGATGAAGCGTTGGTAGAAGTTTGCAAACCCGGTTCTCCAGGAGGCGCTGCAGCACCAGGCGTACATGTTCTACGTGGTCGGAGAGGGATTTGGTGAAAATCAAGACGTCGTCGAGGTACACAAAGACAAATGAGTTGAGCATGTCCCGGAGGACATCGTTAATTAGGTGTTAATTAGTCTTCCACTCGTCCTCTCTGCGGATGCGGACCAGGTGGTAAGCATTGCCGAGGTCAAGCTTGGAAAAGTGGGTGGCACCCTGGATGGGGACGAAGACTGAATCCATCAGGGGCAAGGGGTACTTGTCTTTGATAGTGATGTCGTTAAGTTCCCTGAAGTCAATGCAAGGACGGAGGGTCTTGTCCTTCTTAACAACAAAGAAGAACCCTGCGCCTAGCGGAAAAGACGAGGGGCGAATAATCCTGGCAGCGAGAGAGTCGTGGATGTAAGTTTCCATGGCCTCCTGTTCGGGCCGGGAGACGTTATACCGGGGCCAGGTCCAGATATTGCGACGGAACTGAGGACAGGTCAGGGCTCTTGGGGTCCCCTGGCGGTGCGTCCGGCGGCGGGGTTGAGGCCGAGTGGAGGCAGTGGGCATGACAGTGTGTGCTCCAGGAGCTCACGCTACCCGAGCGCCAGTCCATCTGAGGGTTGTGGGTCTGGAGCCAGGGGTACCCCAGAACCACGGGGTTCAGTGGGGAATCTATGAGGAAGAACCTCAAGGACTCACGGTGGTTGCCGGAGAGTAGCAGCTTTAGGGGGACTGTCTGGTGGATAATCCGGGTCAGATGTGACCAGTTCAGCCCCTTGAGCTCGAGCGGTGCGGGGAGAGGGACGGGTGTCAGCCCTAGCTGGCGTGCTAGTCCCCAGTCGAGAAAACTCTTATCTGCCCCGGAGTCTATGAGAGCGGAGGAAAAGAGGGTTTTATCCTCCCATGAGAGGGTAACTGGGAGCAGAGGACGGGAGAGAGGGTTGGAGCTGGAGCGACCGGAACGTAACTCTACCGAGGAGTCGCCCTCTCGTGGCCGGACCGGGCAGGTGGCTCGGAGGTGTCCCAGCCGGCCGCAATACAGACAGGCACCATTCTGTATGCGGCGTGCTCACTCCTCGGGAGAGCGACCAAGTTGCATTGGCTCGGCATCGGAGAGAGTCGGGGGACTTCTGAGGCGCCCAAGAGTAGCGGGCGCTGGAGACCGGGGCGTGGCCGCCCAGGCGGGAGGCGCGGGCTGGAGTCTCACCCCCTCCCTCTCACGCTGGCGCTCCCGTAGCCGGTTGTCCAGGCGGATGGCGGTCTCCACTAGTTGGTCCAGGTCCGTGGGCTCGTCCCGCTGCTCCAACTCGTCCCGCAACTTATTGTTCAGGGTGCACTGAAACACGTCCTGCAGAGTCCGGAACTCTAGGGCGAGACGAGGGAGGCGACGCTACGGGAACCCTGGCGGAGGGAGAGGAGTCTTCTGGCGGCCTCCTTGCCGCAAACTGGGTGGTCGAAGACTCTCCTCATTTCGCAGGTGAACAGATCGTAGGAGAGACTCACGGGGCCCCCCTGACTCCAGGCCGCGGAACCCCAGCTGAGAGCCGCCCCTCTCAGGCAGGAGATGAGGAACGCGATGCGGGCACTATTGGAGGCGTACGACGACAGCTGCTGTTGAAAAAGCACCGTGCACAGGGGGGGCACGGGGGCCGGAGGACCCTGCAGGCTGCTGACGGCCGACGAGATGGTCCGGAGGTGTTCCACAATGTCCCGGAGGGCCTGGTCATGTTGCCCAAGCAACACTCCTTGGTCCTGTAGTGCACGGGGTTGGTAAATTCAGTTGTTTTTGGTTGAGTGTGATTACACAGTGCTTTATAAATATTTTTAAAATAAATCAGTTAGATTTACAATAAATGAAATGGATAAAAATATTACAAAAGTAATCACTCCTGTTAGGCCCACGGCCTCCCAGCGCCACTAGAGGTCGCTCTTGCCCCATCGGCAGCTCCCTACTCAAGCCGGATTGCACACACCTGGGATCAATTACCTGCACAGTATTTAGTCCCAGCTTCCTAGCCATTCCTTGCCAGACCGTCAACTAGCTTTCCCCGAGTTGTATCGCTATTGGCTCCCTTCCAAGTTCCGAGTGCCTATTCCTAGTTCCTAGTTTATGTCTCGTTGTCTCGTCTTCCCCTTACCTGCTTGTCTTCTCTCGTCGACCCAGTCTGTCTCTCCAAATCCAGCCAGCCCTGTTTACCTGCCTGTCTCCGCTTGTCGACCAAGGCTGCTCGTCCATCTCCAACCAGCCTGGTTCCCCGTCTCTCCACCCGGATCCTGGACCCCATCTCCTGGTCATCATCATCCCTGCCCTGCCCTGCTCCATCCCCACCCGACCGGGTCCCCCCGGCCGGCTCCACCGTCCCGGCTAATAAACATCCTTTGCCTGCCTCCCGTCTCCCTGTGTCGTGCGTTTGGGTCTTTCCCAGTTCTGGTCGTGACAGAAACGTCCTTAAAGAAATGCTCATAATCTTTATTATCAGCTTTACAAAGTCTGTAAACAGGCTCATATATATTTATCACCAAAGGGGCAAGAAATGTTTCTCTTTATGCATTATTTAACTGCTCACCACATATGTATACCTATTTAATAACCCATGTTATTGATATATCATTTGTACATATACACGAACAATACACAAATCTCTTTACCTCTTTAGCTGGCACACACACACACCCCAAAAGACATGTCTGACCGACAGCACATCTGGTTCACCAAAAACTTCAACAGCGCTTAACTTTATACTTTTAATGTCAACTCATGTATACTTTTCTAATTTCATCAAGATTTTCACTTTGGGGAGACTTTTAAATTTTCAATTTGGCCAAACTTTTCACAAATTATCCTTTTAATCAGATTCTTTCAGCATTCATGTTCACTGTGCACTTATTCTCTTGGCTGGTTTAGCCCTGCTTTTCCCCATTTTTTCTAAAACTTTGTCATCTTTTTTCATCTGCTATGTCGAAAGTTTTGGGAGGTCAATATCATCAAGGAATGAGTGAATCTTTGATATATAAGATTCAATATCTGAGTGATATAGCTAATTAGAAAAGTCTCTAAATATGTTATTGATGTCTTGCAGGGTTATGTTATCCTACTCTGTGGATCTCTGACGGCTGTAATAAGTGTTTTTTTTCTATATTGCATTTCAATTTATTGGCAAGAAATTTACCTGATTTGTCAGTGAATTCAAAATAATTTGTGCTTGTTTGTTGCATGAGGAATTGTCTCTTTTGATGGATGATATTATCAAGTTGTGATGTATTTTGTTCGGATCTCATTTCGGATTTGCTCAGTGGATGAGTGGGCTTGTTGGGAGTGCAACTCCTTTAGTCGTTGTTTCGAATTTATTGTGGCATTCTTGTCATTTATTTTTCTTGTGAGTGGAGAATGAAATAATACTACCTCTTAGAACTCCCCTAGGTGTTTGTCACACCCCGTCTCGGGTGAGGGTAATGCAACCCTTGTACAACCGGACTTTCAAGATCAAAGGATGCCAAGGCACACAGTTTCAAATAGATTTTAACATTTATTTACCCCAAGTGTCAAATGCAGACCAAAAACCCAAATATCTGGAAATAGAAAATAAACATATTCAAACCCAATTCTGAAATAGCGCATATTCTAAATATATTCAAAATACTTTGTCAATAACTTCATATAAACAATAATCCAATACATTAAAATAAAGTCAAATTAAATCAAACAAAACTCAACAAATGCATTTAACCATGGTTTACAACATAATAGAATAATCACCTCATTAGATATTCGACACTCTCAGGGAGAGCTGAGCCCCTGGTTCAGCACAGACACTTCAGGTACCAGGCAGCAGACTGTCAAAAAGAGAGCAACTCACACCTTATATAACTCATGGCCCCTCCCACTAGACAGGCCCAACCAACAGGGGGATCCGAATACCGTGGCATCTTTTCAAACCTAACACAAATAAACTCATCTAAATACAACATGCATGTTAAACGTTCATATCAGCTTGTAGATCATTGATTGTCCATGATAGTGTCCTCCTATGACACCCCTAACCTTGGAGAAAACATGGTTTGGCCCAATTGGCCCAATCAGTGGCTGGTGAGGTTCCTGACACTACTTAAAGAGTCCACCCCCACCCTGACTCTTTTAGTCTGCAGTACAGAGCCATGGTGAGAGAGATTGTTTGTTTCTTGGATAAAGAGCTTGAATGTGTGCTTGACTGATTGTTAGTTGCTGTTCATACACTACCCATCAATGCGCTCTTATTGATAGGCAGTGAAACAGACAGTGAGAGTGGTCAAACTGTCACAGTGTTTCCCAGAGTAAGGATGGTGATATTTCTGGGGAGTCATTCAGTTCAATGAAAGAAGTCCATTCTCTGGAAAATAAATGGTTAAATTCTTTATCTGTCAAAAGTGAGGCATTAAACCGCCACTTGCCAGGAGGGTTCTGGTTTGTTTCATTTATAAGGTTGAAACTAATCGGCTCGTGATTGGAAATTACAATAGGGTGGATTTTGGACATTACAGAGTTACTCGTCAAGAAAAGGTCGATGCTAGAGAAACTTTGGTGGGGTGGTGATTAAGATGTGTATTCTCTAGAATATGGGTTATTTGATCGCCAACAATTGCCAAGAGCAATATCAGTCATATTGTTTTTTAATGTACGATGAATGCTAGGTTTTGTGTTTTTTTTTTTTTCTGGTTTGAGAACGGTCTAAACTTGGATCAGTACTGTGTTGAAGTCTCCTCCCAATATAATAATTGAGTCAGAGAATTCAAGAGTTTTGAAAATATATTGTAAAAGAAATTTGGGGCGTCCTCATTGGGGCCATAAATATTAGCTATGGTTAATTTGATGTTACCTAAAATTCCATAAATCATTATGTATCGCCCTTCTGGGTCTGATATTGTGGTTTAATTTCGATATGGGATGCTTTTATTGATCAATATAGAAAGGCCTCTTTTTTTTTAGTTGTATGACGACGATGACATCTGATCAACCCATTTCGCTTTGTGTTTGAGGTGCTCGGATGCCGTGAGGTGAGTTTCTTGCAGTAGACAGAAGCTGGGGTTCATCCTGGTGAGGTGAGTTAGGATTTTACTATGTTTAGCAGGTGAGCCCAAGTCTCTCACATTCCAACTAACAAACTTAATGGGTGTCATTAAAGTTAGTTACGGGGTGATTGCACAGTGTATCCAAGGTAATAGCTATACTACCGTGCCCATGCTTTCGGAATAGATAAGTCTGGGTTTTCCTCCTTTACATTCCTTTTTAATGTCCTAGTATTGCAGGAAGTTTCTAGGGATACATATCTACACAAACAAATGAGAAATAGACAAATTACATTTACATAGAACATTGCAGAGTTGGCGGAGAGACGGAATCGAGTGAGAGTAATGGGAGAAGTAGGGAGGGAGGGATTAGGTGGGTGAGATGAGAGTGAACGATATTTTAAATCCTGACATAGCTGGCATGCTAATTTCTACATCTCGCAGTGTATAATAACCAGAATTGCCAGAATACATACATAATGATCAAAATAACCAGGGTGTGGTGGAGGAGTCTCGGAATAACAGACCATCTATGTATAGTTTATCAACAACCAGCGATACGGGTTTACCCTTCTGCCGGTTCTCCTTCAGGATGGGGTACAGCACCTTCCGTCAGTCATTTATCTCCCGGGGGAATTGGTCGTTCATGCCCAGTGTGGTTCCTTCAGGATGGGGTACAGCACCTTCCGTCAGTCGTTTATCTCCCGGGGGAATTGGTCGTTCATGCCCAGTGTGGTTCCTTTCAGCTCCTGTCCTTTGCTTATAACCAGCTCCTCGTGCTTAAGTGTTCAAACTTTGCAATGATGGAGCAGGGACGGTTCCCCACGCAGTGTCCCAATCGGTGAAGTGATTGGAAGGTGATCTTCTTCATGGTGTCCGCGGGGAGTTTCAGGGCGGTGCGGAGGAAGTCTTTCACCATGTTTACTGGGGACTCGGTGTTGTTTTCTGGGATCCCAGAAAAGATGAGGTTGTCCCCTTATACTTCTGACTATCCTGCCTTGTATGTCCAGGATAGTCTCTTTAATTATTTCATTTTTTTTATTTACAACTTCCATCTCTGTTGTGAGAGGCTTCGCAGAGGTTTTTAGATCCGCCTTGTCTTTTGCATCTCGCCGACCGTGCGATGCAGGAAATCAAGGCTGGCTTTGATCTCGGTAATGTCTTGGAGAAGTGGACCAAGCGTGTGTGTGTGTGTGTGTGTGTGTGTGTGTGTGTATATATATATATATATATATATATATTTTTTTTTTTTTTTTTTTTTTTGCAAGTCGCTTTGTTATTTGTCTGAGTTGGAGTGGATTGTCTGTGTTTTAGTCAGTGCAGCAGGGAAAGAAGAAAGAAGAAGAAACAGTCTTTATTAGTCACGCAACACACCACACTACAACACATGCTTGCACACACACACACGCACATGCTTTGATGGTGGCCGGTGAAATGGATTCTCTGCTTTTGACCCATCCTGGCTTGTCCTTCCTCCGGGGGCACAGCCAGGAGCAGTGGGCAGCGTACGTGGACGCGCCCGGGGACCAGGTGATAATTGTCCATTGCTGGTCAGACGATGATGGGTGCATGTTTTTGGTGGGGGTCCTTACTGACGTGAGGTGGAGGAAACCCCATGTGAGCACGGGGAGAACATGCAAACTCCACACAGAAAGGCTCCTATTTGGGAGATAATCCCACCGGAGCACGGTGCCAACAGCGCCCCAGGCGGGAATCGAACCCAGGACCTTCTTGCTGTGAGGCAGCAGTGCACTGCGCTACCGTGCAGTGCAGTCCTGTCTGTCCTGCCTTACCTTCCCCGCTTGCCAGTATTGTGTGAGCTACCAGCCCAGATTTACCTGCCTGCCCGACCTTCCCTGCCTGCCATCTTCTTCCCGCCTTGTTCCCCTTCAATAAACCCCAGTTATTATTTGCAGCTACTCCTGAGACTCTGTGTCCTGCATTGTGTACACCCTGACAGCATTGTGACAATTGTAGCACTTCATTATGCTTATTGCTTACGCTAAATGGCCCCAACATTTAATAGCTCTGACCCCCAACCCTCTGGTTTCACTTTCTTTTTACATTCTGTCCATCTTTCTCTCATTTCCAAATTCTTGTGCTAGGAACTTAAATGGCAGAAGTCTTTGATGCTCACATCCACAGGCCGAGTTTACACCGCAGCCCTCCCCGCCTGTACATTTTTGCCATACTGCCAGAAGAATTGAAAAGAAGTCGGAAGCTGCTTTCACACATGCACTCCGGACAATGTCTGAAAAATCCGGTTTGGATATTGTCCAGGTTCCCCTTTCACACATGTTGCACACAACCGGAGATTGTTCATGTCAGATGCGTTTACACTATCTAGAAATACTCCATTTGGTTTGGGTGAGGGGCGGAGCCTGGCTAGAGGGTGAAGGAGCCAGGACGTGAAGTAATGACGCTGTGGAGTTCTAGCACACCTAAGATGGCGGACAAGGCTACCAACTTATCTTTTTTTGGCCTTGAAACTCCATGTAGTTGGAAGTAATGTAAACAATAGAGTGGAAAGGAATATTAAGGAAAGCAGAAAGGAATACAAGGAAGCTACGCTCAGTGCATGAAGATCCACACAAAGGTAAATGACTGCCGCATGATAGACGTCATCAACACACGACACACCCACTCACTCGCTGTGAATGCTCTGGACAATCATCTGCTCTGTTCACACATACCGCTCAGACATTACTCAGACTTTGTGATAGGGTGCTGGCTGGGTAAAGTCTGGATTATGTCCGGTCCAAATGATTCGGACATGCATTCATTGCCCCACACACACAGGGTTGCAGTGCATGTGTGAAAGGAGCTTAATTGGAGGCAAAAAATAACTTTAAGGGGGTTTGCGACAAGTTCCACATTTACAAAGTGAAATTGCAAATGGAATAACATGGCATCAAGATCATGTGGCTGAACCACTTTCTGCTGTAAATTGGACCTATTTGCTTGCGGAACTGTAAAGGTTTTACATTGCAATATGCATTTTCCTTTGTACAGCACTTGATATATTGATTGATATATATTATCACGTGATGTATTTATGTCAAAATATACCACCATGACTGAAGATTGCTTGACCCCAGAACAACTGAATGTTGAACTACTCTTTGTAGCTAACAGCCACTAATTGTAGATGTACTTCTCAAATATTCTGACCCATCCCTAGTCTTTAGAAAAAACTTTCCCCTCCTCAACCCTTTCGTAGCATAGATTTTTTTCCAAGACTAAGCACAACATAACTTTGAATAATGTGTCCCACCACAGCAAAAGCCCCCATCTTGCGCATTTCTAAAATCGCCAGGAGCAGCCAAATAAGCTGAAAAAACCTTTCTTGATGAAAATTCAATTCCTTTATGGTTTTTTTTTTTCTCTCAGCGTATTTTCAAAACCGAGCTTGATTTGTAAATAGTAGAAAAATATTAAACTGTGGCGTTAAATATTCCCGTTAGATTACATGGGGAAACGCAGTTCACTTACCACGACACAGAACAGCACTGAACAACGCCAATCGATCGTTTCCTTTAAAGGGAGTGTCCAGGTGAAGATCATTCCTCCATATTCCATGTGATGTGAAGTCACAATGTGAAACCGTTTTGATAGAATTCAACCTTTAAATCGTACTACTCTTACACACATGTATGTGACAAATAATCTCTTGAACCTGAACCTGAACATGGAGCAACTGTTGTGAAACGGCGAAGAAGAAAAACCCTTTGCATCACGCACCTACGTCGCTTCCATAAACAGAGCGCAGCACGGGGGTGTTTCGGTCTCACTTGTCTGTGAAAACCTTCTTCTCTGTATCGTTATGGATTATGCGAAACGGGCGGCGGAAGCTCTGAATCATATTTCGGACCTTAATCTGACCAGTGTGATAGATCCAAGTCAATGTTGACAGCACGTACTAGACTTCATTTTCCGCGCTGATAGTCAGTTCTCCCACAACAACGCGGAGAACGACAGCGCTGCTGAATATGACGTTACTCCGGACTTGGACAACATTTCAAACAGCAGATTTCAAACTTAATGTGACAATGAAACTGAATATTTTCAAGAACCACCAGAGGAGACCGATGATAAGCCCGTTGTTGTGACAGCGGAAGAAGTTGTTGACGTGATGAAGTCCATTGAGGTTGGTGACAGATTTTCAGATTTCAGATTTTCTGAGACTCATTACATTACATTACATTTCATTTAGCGGACGCTTTTATCCAAAGCGACTTACAATTGTTCAAACACCGACGGACGCAGCCATCAGGAGCAATTAGGGGTTAAGTGTCTTGCTCAAGGACACTATAGCATGCTAGCAGGAGGAGCCTGGGATCCAACCAGCAACCTTTAGATCACTAGACAACCAGCTCCACTTTTATAAAACATGTATAATCTCAGTTAAATAAAAGCTTTTTTTTTAAACAAAATTAGTTGTGTGTTGTTGAGCTGTTCGTGATTGGCCCATTCAGCAGTATGTTAAGTAGCCGTGAGGCTTTGTTTGTCCTCCAACCATTTGCATTCTGGGAGCTGAATGAACCTGGTGTGGGTAAAAAGGTGATTATCTCAGAAACACGGTTTGCCACACCCTTGACATTAACAAGTCATAGCTTTAAAAATATTTGCTATTTATTTGTTATTTATTAGAAAAACCCGAAAGCCGCCAAATGACCCTTAAGTACGTGGTGGGTAACTCATTTTTAAAATTGCTTTTTATATATTAAATATAAATATAAAATATTTGAATCAAGTAAAAAATATGTACTTATAGGGTGAGTTTTTTACATGATAAGACTTCTTTAGAAGTAGTGGGGGGAAAAGGATGGAAATCTGATTTGACCAAAATAGCAAATTTGTTTTCTTAAAAAATGGAAAAATTCCAAAATATATTTTTTATAAGTAAAAAGGTTAGACTTATTTATGCATTATATATGACTATTGTTATATATTTTCTCACATCACTTGGAACTTTACTCATGCATTTTGTAGCATCTCTTCCCCTTGAAAAAATGCACAACAGGTAGAAATTTGGTGTTTTTATTTTTCTGTTAAGCGCCCTTCCGTTGAGCTGATCTTGCTGCATGCACCTTTTCAATTCTCCTCTGTAGTTGGATAGGGTTATCAAGGGTGAGCAAGTTTCAGGCTCAGCTCACATTAATTCAATATTCAATATTAATTCCTCATATGAGAATCGTTGATTGAGAATCATTATGGATAAAACTATATAAAACATAGTTGTTAGGAGGTGTGCTGAGTGAACCCAGGTGCAGAGAACAAGGCAGAGGCGAGGTGGCAAAAATAGAGGTTTTACTCAAAACAAGTACAAAACTGGGCAAAAACAAATAAGAAGTCTCGGGAGCTTGGAACAAGAGCGTTGTCATGAGGTTAGACAAACTCAAGACTGAGCGCCCGAGGACACAAACGACAGGGTCTAAATAGGGACGACCAAACGAGACACAGGTCAAACATATCACCTTATGAGGCAGGGTAATCAGGAACAGAAATAGGTGAAGCAGAGCAACCTTGAAAAGGCAGTACTGGCGGCATCTAGTGGCTGATGCTGGTAGGACCCGGGCGAACCCTGACAATAGTTTTGCAAATCTTAAACAGTTTCTTTTTCCTGTAAAAGTAGAAAATAACATGCAAAAACAGCCTTGATTACATTTAAAAATGTAGTGTCACAGCATTGTCTTAAACACAAAAAAACAACTATTGAACACATATACAATTAGATTTGAGATAACTGCCCTAAACATTTTCACCATTTTCAATGGTAGTTGGCAAAAGTTTTGTTAGCGTCTTTGAAGATGGTTACACTCCACGATGGTGAGAATTAATGGGAAATGTTGGACAAAAACCAACAAACACATCAACAGTGTACATCAGTACAGATTGCACAAGGTGCCATGTGGTAAGAAAAAAAATACTGATTGGAAATCTGCACAGATTCGTAAACTGCCCACAAATTAGCAATCTGCGTGTACAGATTTCTTATTTGTGGGTATAGTTTACTAATCTGCGTGCACAGATTTCCGAATCTAGTTTTTGAATGAATGACGCGGTAGGAGGAGTATCTAAGTAATTGCAAAAAATGGGTGGTTAAATGATGGAATAAGGTCAGGAAAAATGGTGTGTGCTGAAGACAGATTATTAAACCTGAAAAGAAACCTGTAATCCATTGACCTTTGATACCGCGTGGCTTATGTCAACAGCACAGGCCATTTGTGGTCATGGTATAATGATAAAGTAAATGTTTGCATGTCGCCCACTGTGGGCACTTAATACCAACAAACAAAATCTATCATAATTTTTTGTTCAAAAACTTGTGGTCACAAGGGCATTGGTCATTGGTCATCTTCACCTTGTTCCGTTGAGAGGGGGTTAGCGGGCAGGTATATAGGGCTACAGGGTAGCCCACTAATGGCTTTGGGAGGGAAAACACTGAATTCCATTGGTGAAAAAAACAAAAAACAACACATGGAAACAGCACACTTTCAAAAGTAGTCCCATGATTTTATGAAAAAAATATAAGGTGTTATTAAACTATTATATTACTACTATACTACTATTTTATTGTATATATAAAAAGTCTTTGAAGATCTAATGTCACCAACACGCAAATTGAAAAAGTTTTGTTAAATGACACCCAGGTTTTCGTAGATGACGTCAGCGTGGGTCTGACTGCTGACACTTGTTACAGCAACCCCGGCAATCACGGGGGAAGAGAAAGTAGAGAGTGCAGGGCTTACACCGAGGCAAGGCAAAGTGGACGAGGAAAGAACAGAAGAAGTGGTCGGGCTCACTGAGGAAGCGCGAGAGGAAGGTGTCGGTTTGCAGACCTGTGCATAAAGGTGGGAAAAGGGGTCAGGCTTAGCAACAGCGGTTTTACAAGGCTCTCCCTCTGCCATTCTCACCGGCACAGTGTAAATGGGTTCATTTTCCAGGAATGCTTTTCGGTTCTGAGTCAGGTTTGGTTTGCTTCGGACTGGACTGATATTGTCATACACCTCGGAGTAGATTGGATCTGGCTGGTCACCACGGAAAGTGGTGCATGGAATAAAGGGCTTGGAGAGAGGAGCCACTAAGTCATCCGTGGCATAGAACGGAGAGGGTGGTTTGAGAGGAAGTATGCTTGCTGGATCAACGTACACACTCTCGGCTCCTGGTCGTGCTAGATTACTGACTGACTGGACCATACAGTCAACCAGGTCTGTGTACAGGGGTTCTGATTGGCCGCTTTCAGAGGACGATGTATTCTCGGGCCAAGAATGCAGGCGTTCATCCAGTGACAGTAAGCTAATGGAATCAAGTGGCTGGGTGTACACACATTCTGAAGGGCCAATCAAGTCCGCTGGTTGAGTGTAGACTCTCTCCACTTTGTTGTTTTCCAAAATTGAGGACATGGTTAACATATCTGGTATTTTGGGAAGAGGGGAACGTGGAAGTCGATTGACTAACATGACTCCTTCCCTCTCCTGGTTAAGGTGGGCTGCGGTGACAAAGGAAGTGTTGCTGCCAGCAACGTCGGAAGACCTCTGTTTTTGGATAGCATCCTCTATAAGGGAAAAGATTGCGTTCGCCTGCCCAGTATGAAACACGAAGGTACCAGGGCCTGAATCGCAGCGTCTGCCTGCTTCGATCGATAAAGTGAGCTGTGGAGGAGAGAAGACAAGCAAAAAGCCATATGGTCATTTTTGTCAAACACTTGGGCTGTTTATGTCTGTTACCTCAATATACTATACTATAAATGCACACACTATCACAGACTGTTTTTCCTTGCATGGCTCTTACATCTGAAGTTCCCCTGCTTACATCACTTTCCCATGCCACCCTTCATCTCCCACCCTTGCTTATTCTACCGTCCTCCCATTTATCTCAGTCGTTAGCACTTCACTTTACCTTGTCTTTTCCGTAGCGTCTCAGCAGCTTGTAGGGCCAATCCCAGACACTTTGTCTTGTCGCAGCCTCTCTCAGCACCAGGCCTTCCTGCCCAACCTGGAGCCAATATGTTCCCTGTAGGCCACCACGCACCATTGCGTCACTCTGCTGCACGACCACAGAGAACCCGCATGCTACACATGGCAAAGGTGTAAGAAGGGATTGTTTAGTATGCATGTTGACTAACGGCATTAACTTCTTATCACAACCGTCACTATTAAACAGGATTTAAAATAAATCGCATTGATATTGCTAACCACCTGCCCGGATTTATCTCATTGACAGCGTTGAATACTGCACTCCACGTCCAACAATGGAACCTTCTATTAAAAGTTAAATTTTTGTGCAATCTTGGAAAGATGAACATGGAGAACTGTGAAGCCACTAATTTTCGTTGAATCACAGCCTGTGTTGCACAATTACAAATTTAAGAGTTCAGTGTCTTGACCAAAAGGAACGGGTGAAGGATAGGTGCAAACCTGACCAGGCAAATAATGTTCTAACCCCCTCACTGTATTTTAACCTAGTATAAGTCTTCGTTTTTTACACAATTTATTACAAGATAAATTCTGGTTATTCACAGAAGTTGTGTGATCAATTGCTATAAAAAAAAATATTTCATCCCTGCCTAACCCTAACCCTAACCCTAACATTATCATCTAATCCAATCATGCATATTTTTTCAAACCAGAAATAAGAATGGGACTTTAGGAGAAGTGTCTGTGTGTCTCACAATCACCTTCCTCGGTTGTGGAGTATATCTGGTTCTCTTGAATTTGAGACGCAGTCCCCTGCTGTGAGGAAAGGATAAGAACTTTTAATAAATACATTTGATACATTTTCAAAAGTTCACACATGCATTCATATTCTTTATCACTCATTGTCTATGATTTATCAGTAGTGCAGCGGAAGGTAGGCTACTTTGGACAAAAGTTTAAAAATGACATTGCCAAGCATCACCATATAACCACCACACAGTATACAGTATGTTCTAGTAGCCCATAAAACCCCCAAAACTGATGTTGCAAATAATTGCTTTTTGTTTTGGTAATAATGACAGGCAATAAGCGTAATGTATTGATGCTTGTTCTCACCTGAAAGGCAATTTCACACAGCTTCTCCACCCACTCCACACCATCGCCTTTCATCGTTGCAAACACCCAAGTCCTCTCCTCAGTCTCCACGCAGAATGCAGACATGTTCTCCTAAGTTGAGCACCATTGGAGTTCATGGAGAAATGTACTTCAGTGGAGTAGATAACTATCAACTTTGATCTTATGACACAAATTGAGCAAGGAAAAAAAATAAAAAATAATTTAAAATCTTTATTGCTTATTTTCAAATACCTATATTTAGTCACTATATTCAGGTCATTCGGAACATTGTGAAAAAAAGCTGTTTGAATAATTTTGTTTTGTGATTGATTGAGAACAAATAAGTCTTTACCTTGGGGAGAGCCTCTGCATGTGGGGGCAGTTTAAGGACACTGATAACCTCTGACAGTCTGACCACTTTCAGCTTCCTGTTCCCATGGGAATGTTGGTGTCTCTTTCCCCCAGGACCAAGCGTTGCACTTGGCCACTCACCTCCAACGCCTCCCACTGGAGGATGGATCCATGAATAAGTCAAAGTGTACTCGTGAGAAACATTCTATGACAGCGACCCAAGTTTTTACTTGCATATGTAAATTAAAATCATTGTTTGCAATAAAACTCAGTGAAATTGTGGTTACATTTTGATCATTTTTTAAGTGATTCTGGTGGGAGTTGAATCGCATGGCTATGTATCCTGAATGTGTAGAATTCCTTATATTAAGAAATTATTCAAGCATAATACATTTTCCTTTATTCACGGCAATGTTTCCCGGTCTTGATGCAGCATGAGTTTGACACTACCACCACCATCCTTGCAGTGATTATTTTCTCCAGCTGCGGCATGGAGAACATCATGTATGAAAAATCATCTATCCATAGAGCATTGTTCAAGAACTCTTGAGGATCATCAGGATTTTTGAGACCACACCACCAGCTTTCACCAGCTCACCACAAGCTGGTGGTGAGCATCCAAGTCCTCCCATGAACAATGGATTCCACATGGCTGCCATGATCTCCATTCCCGAGTCTGTTTAAGTTGGTGGAGTCATAAACACTGACCATAGCTCGAGGCTCAGGCCTTGAAATATGGTCTAGAATGATGTATACGTATTAGATCGTAAACATAGATGTATTCGTATTATAGATCTATGAATGTGGTTCTAGGGTTGTCACTTCCTTTACACCTTGCTCTTTAAGAGATTTGGGCAAGGTGAACTACACTACTGTCTGGCTCCAACACGTTCCAAGACACGGCATCTGTGAGAATGTGGATGGAATTCGCTGAATGTCGGAATGATCATTCATGAAGAGAGTCGCCTCAGTTACTGCTTGAGTCTATTACATTAAGTTAAAGGACACTTTTTCTCACAGTCTTTGTACGTGGCCAATTTGACAACATTAGTATACATGGTTAGTTTTTCCCACTGGGAGATATATTCCTCATGTATTGCTTTTGTTTAATTATTGGTTCATTAAGGTGGAGGCATACTTAAATAGATCGAGAACTTTTTGACCAAAAAGACCTGTACGGAACAAGAGAAGAACAAAATTACATGGTCATATGGGTTTGTCATCTTGTCGTTGTGGTATAAGAGATGGGCCTGGAGGCAGGTGGAACAGAAACCAGCCTTAGCTAGCCGTTTATTTAAACATCAAACAAAAAGTCCTTTCAGATAAACTTGTAAGCCACAAACGTTGGGTGCTGTCTGGAGTGGAAGCCCAACAACAGTGAGGGGTGAAACCACTGCAGTTTTGAAAGACTCTCCTAATAACCTCAATCTCCTGCTGCTGCGTCCCCTTTCAGTTGCCAGTGCTGGCTCTCCCCACCTGCAGATGGTGCCAAAACCACTCCCCATTACCACAGGGTTCTTTTAGTGTTTTCGGTGCAAGCTGCGGGGGCAAACTTTGTCTTAAGTCTTTTTGTCCCCTTATCTTGATTGGTCCAAATGCTCTTGTGTCATGGCAGGCAACAGCCTTCAAAACCTCCTTTTCCGGGTCAACCTCCTTTTCGTTTTTTCTTTTTTCCATATTTAAATACACCAAAGCCAGAGCGAACTCATTTTGCTATCAAATTTGTGCTTCTTTCACCGCCACCATTGTTGTTTGGCTGTTTTTTTCGGTTTCCGGCAACTCACTCTGGAAATAGGTTTCACGGAATCACGATAGCACAATAATAATAATAATAATAATAATTGTATACTTATTTTCAGCGCTTACATAGATGTTTATCATGTTCTGTCCATCTCATTACCTAACCAAATAAATGGTCGCGTTGGGTGTACGATAAAACTAGCCATAGTGGAGAAACGAGAGGCAGGGTTGATGAATTTAAGCTGTCTCTTTGTATATAGAGAATTGTCAGAAGACTCCAAGTGCAAGTGGAAGACGGGACACAAAAGGGAACAAAACCTTATATGAGTACCACGTTTCCATGCTATAAATCAGCAATGTGATTATGAGTCGGCTTTTTTTTAGGCCGTTTGGAGTTGAATTGGACATTTGTGCCATAATAAATACTTCAATATTACTTGAATACTTCAAGGGCTCTTTTCTCAATAACAAAAGCAAGAAGACTAAGGAAATGTTTTTCTTTTTTCTTTTTTAACCTGTACTGTCAGCATGCTTGGCATCAACACAGAGTATTTGTATGCCATTGCATCTAGGACAGAGTTCGTCTGGAAATGGAGTTCAACTTCTCAACCTGCAATACCAGTCTTTATTAATTTTTCAATCCTCAAGAACTGCTTGCATTAACTTTCCTGTGGACAACCTGTGGGACACGTCACCAATCACCCTCTTTGGAGAACAATTTTACCATGCTTTGGTCTGTAAACAATTGCAGGACAGACGTGAAGCACGGGAGGGCAGGAGCGTGACAGGCAAGATTACAGCGGCCCGCCACATCCCTATCCACAAAGCTCGCACCCCACCCATCCCCCCAAAACACTAGGCCTATTGTGTCGTGTATGTACTGAGTTTGAGTTCTTGCACTGGTAGAGAGATAGGCGAAGCACAACCAGATATACGCAGGGGTGCAGTAGGCCAGGCAGCGGCCACGTGGACCCTGCCCCGGACCCGACCATGCCCTAGCACCCCCCCCCGTACCAGGAGGCATCCAACCCACAGCAAATAGCCACAGGCGCAGCGGCCCGGAAACATTTTTCAATGAGGCCCAATGAATCTATGGAGCAATGGGATATCAGGTTTCAGAGCTATCTCACAGATACCTCACTGTGTATTTTAGTTATTTGAAATAACTTTACCTGCCCTTGTTGCTCCTGTGTGCTGTATTTCCAATCGCCCTACACTGCAACGACTGGGGGGGAACAGGGACACCCGCACCGGCTTCCATTTCTGATGGGAGGAAGGGAGGAAGAGAGGAAGAAAGAGACTTAAGCTGATGCCTCTGTGTGCACAAAATCATGGAAAGAAATTATGCAAATGTATTTTTCTGTGTGTTTATGACCCGAGGTTTTGTGATTAACAAGGCTTAACTTTCCAATTCTAGTCAAACTTGCTAAGCCAAGCCATTATCCTGGAGTTAAACGTAGACCACTTTTATCTCATGTAATAAATTTTTTTAGATTTCAAGATTTGTATCATTGTCCAAACTCGCAAATGTTCATTAACTATCTTCATTTAATGTGTCAATGCGCGCGTTATAAGCCCGTCTACCTAAGTTCTGCACCAAATTCTGCTCGGGTTTCAGCATAGACATATCCATTTCTTCAACAAAAATGCTCAGTGGTGTACAGCAGATTGTCAACGCTTATTTTTCTCCTCTTTCTCTGTCCTTTTCACACAAAATAACAGGGTGCTACAGGGTAATAAACCCTGCTTTGCTAATGGGCCTGGGATAAGTGCAGAACACCAACCAAATCAACCTTGTGAACGTTCCCACGCCTACACAGTTTATCTTTTTACACACTACATTCATAATGCACAAAAACAAAGTTAAAAACATGTAATAATGACACATAGGTTTTGTTTCATACAACATACATATTTTATTGATGGGATTTTGGTTTAACATTGTAATGTGTATATTATTTGCAATGGTATCACTGCTGTTGGGTGCCATCTTGATTGCTGAGAAAGGACAGTGGTTAAGTACCCTTCCTTAACAAGCTGTGTAGTAATCCATTATTTTCTGCCTTGTGGGGGGGGGGGCATTTTTATTTGCTTTAACAATAATCATTGTCATAGATTAATCATTTTTGTATTTAGTTAGCATTTCTGTAAATATGTGATATGACCTCCTTACAGACCTCCTCTTTACCACAAGAAGGAAGATGATCCATCATTTTGCTTTTGTGGTGTGGGGATGGTCTGGTTGAGCAGCCACACCTGACCTGAATCTAGGTGATTGGGATCAAGGTGGCTGCATACTTGCTGCTCGTTGGTTGGTCTAACGAGCAGCAGGTAAAACCGCCATCCCGACACACACTCAGGGTAGAAGCCCGCGTCATGACATGTCTATCTGCTCCTGGCTGATTTCAACTTGCCCACTCTCTACAATAAACTGGTGTTTACAACCCCCCATCTTCTGTGTCTCTGTACTGGAGGGCCCTGAAAACACCACTCGGATGGCCTGTGGTCGGCGAAACTACCACAGTTTTCTTCCACAACATTCCATTATTTGGTGTTGTTTGGCTGTCTCATAAGTCTTCCTCGACAGTGTCGCGTATACTCATGTACAATGTACTCGCATGCCATTGTGAGTCACATGTCATCACATACATAAAATTATATGAATGTAAGCTAATCATATGTATGTAATGAATTCATGTATGTGTATTCTCCCGCCGGGGTGAATAAAATACCAATAATCTAATAGAGGCAGCCTGTCCATAGAAAACCTTTAAAGGATAGGTTTGCTGTTTTTCAACCCAGGCATTATTAGTTCCCAGTGTTTATCATTATAACTGTTCATATCACAAGCTCGCTGCATGCTTTATTATTGAGAATAAACAGTTATAAAGGAAGCAACATTGCTCGGTTTAAATAAGATAGTGTAGTTACTTATGAAGCCAGTTTGGGTCCGGTACATTTTACTTCACTCTGGGACCAAATCTGACACACATTACCCTTAGCGTCAAAGCTTCCTCTTAAGTCAATCGAGTTAATCAGTCAAGTCAATTGAGGCCTTGTGTGTGGTGACACACACAAGGCCTACCATGTGGAGCACACTTTGCATGACCCAGACTGGAGTGAACATTAGTACATGAGGGTGTGGAAGGACTAACATTAAAAACTAAAGGAGTATTGTTTTATTTATTTCATTTAGTTGAATTGCTAAAGCCCCTGTTTTCTGGTGCTATTTTCATTGCTGTGCTGCAGGGCTGTTACCGGTTATACACCCAAATCGGTGACCTACCAAATTCCGTGACACTATTCCTGCTTATTTACTAAACATCTTAATGTTTAATGTACAGTGTATGTTATATACAATGTAGATAATCTCTAAAGCAGTGTTTTTCTTTGGTTGTTGCACACCACTAAAGGCGGCGATTTTCTCAAAACTGCAAAAGCAGTCGTACGCTGCAAATTGGTTATTTAGCCATGAAACCAAATATCTCTTCTTTTAAATAACTCCTCGAATTACAAAGTCAGACTCTGCAAAAATTTAACCAATGTACACAAACTGAGAAAAACCTCAAACATGGGATGAAATACTCTTTAAATGACTTTGTATAATGGTTACATGTGTTCCTTACTATATAGTGTTGATGTTAATTTGTATTATACACCCCTCATCATTACAGAAGTACAGCAATTTTGTCTTATTTTTGATTGTTATTGTTATTGCTATGGCCATACTGGCAAATGAATGTCCCTACCTAGGCATTAATAAATTACAATCTAACCAAACTTGCCCGCCCCTGCAGTCAGCACAGTGCAGGAATGTAGGATGTTGTAACAGCTGTGTCTGAACATGTGAATCCATTTCCTTGCTCAACCCTCACATACCTGAGAGAGAGAGAGAGAGAGTATTCATAATGTTTGTGGGGGGATTATTGAAGTGTTTTGCAATTGTTACCAGTTTTTTTATATGTCACAGAACAGAAACTACTGGGTGCTCCAACATAGATGTATATACCATTTGATCATATTTGATTATATTTATTTTATTCTAAACAGATCCTAAACGTATGGAACAAAACATACATTAGCATATATTGATAAATGAGATGATTTATTTCAACCACATTTCATTTCAAGGAGGTATAATTTCACTGGCATTTTATCTCATGTATTGCTTAAAGGGGACCTATGACCGTATGCACCTTTCTCTGAGGTACCCAAAACATGGCTGAAGTATTTTGCTGAACATCTCGAGAACGCGTGTTTACATAATTGGGAATAATGGAATTATTGGAATAATGGAAATGTAATCGGAATAATGGGGGGGGGGGGGGGGGGGGGGGGAACTCGAACGTCGATACATTCAAACATAGTTACAGTATTTTGTTTGTCAAATTAATAGTTAAATGTAACGTACTTACTTTGCCAGATTTCCGTGGTTGCAGGTAAAGCTGCCCTGCTTTCATCTGCGTGTCCATTATTTCCAGTTGGATCCAGGTGCCGAACTGTTGAAACGCCTTGTTGATTTACTCACTCGTCAATCGTTTCACGCACCTATTCACCTATTCTCCTATTCACCTATTCACCTATTCACCTATTCCTATTCCTATTCCTATTCCTATTCCTATTCCTATTCCTATTCCTATTCCTATTCCTATTCCTATTCCGCCGAACAGTTCGGAACGAACACTAAGTGCAACTGACAGAAGGCGCGTGCCCGCGGGTGCCCCATGAGCGTCACCGCTGTGATTAAAAAAAATAAATAAATAGATTATACAAATAATACAAATAATACAAATAATACAAATAATACAAATAATACAAATAATACAAATAATACAAATAATGCCAGAGAAAATTAACAGCTAGCGGATTAAGATGAATCATTAGTTAATTGGACAAATATCGAATAAAGCATGTAACAATGAATTATTTAATAAATGAATTGTAATAAATAAATACATTAATTCATTAACAAATACATAAATACGTTAATGAATCATTTAATTAATATTTTAATTAACCAATTAATACATTTCGATTCATAGATCAATTGATTGGTTAAGTAGGTAATTCATAAATTAGAGGAAACAAAGACATTCATCTTCAGAGGCTTATAAAATAGATTGATCGTATCAAATAATTTATTGCTTTTCTTTTATTTATTTATTAGATTGAGAGGTTTAGGTCTGCAGAATTGATAAATCGCCGAAGAGCACTCACAGCTTTCTTTTTAAAGCTTGCCTTATAATAGATATTCTTTACCATTACATTTTTCAATGTCACCACCACCGTTATGCGTTCATGTAGATGTAATATAGTGATGCTGTAGTTTTCATATAATTCTTTATCTATGTATTTATTCAGCACCATTCCCAAAATATATTCAGCAGGTATATATATATATATATGTATATATATATATATAAAACATAACCTAATTCAACATAATATATACATAATCATAACATGATTCATATTTTTTTTTGTTCCTTTTTATTTCACTTTACCTGTATTTTACCAGGTTAGTCTTTTTTTTTAACTGTTCATGTATAATTGTGAATTAAATAATAATACTGTTAATATTATAGATATAATATAAATATAGTAAATTATATAATAACTATACGTTTCTGTAATATATACATATTAATCCATATTTCTTTTTCAGTGTGTTTAATATGATAAAAGTATCATAAATGAGAAATTGTAAATAACGAGTAAAACTTTTTTTTAAAACTATAATGTCTCACTTGTTAGAATTGATTGCAATCGATTATGCATCAATAAGCAAAATAAAGTAGCATAACTAAGGAGGAGCAGAAACTCTTAATTAAGGCAATTCTCAAGCAATTGGCCCAAGCTTTTGGTACCACTGCTATGGTGAGCTGAGTCTTGGCAATTTGTTCAATTGAGTCATCAGTACATGAGGGATTTGTTCGCCACGTGTAGTTACGGCAATCGTCCAGTCGAGTGGAGTCGTGTTCATGATTCGTTTGAGCCATCAGTATATCAGCATGTGATCAGTTATATTATATATATATATATATATATACATATATATATATATATATATAAATAAATATATATATATACACATATATACATATATATATATATATATATATATATATATATATATATATATATATATATATATATATATATATATACATATATATATATACATATATACACACATATATATATATATATAATATTCCTTTGTTATATATTATATAACATAGGCATACTTCTATACATATTGTTTGATTAATGATTTATTCAGTTGGTTGCAATCTGCAACCTTAACACTAGATGCCGCTAAATTCTACACATTGCACGTTTGACAAAGGCAGCTGATCTGTGAAGCGAGTGAACGCTCTCATTTCAAGATGTATTGCGAATCTGAAGAAAGTAATCAACAAACATACAGCATACACAGCAATAGCACTCACTGTTAAAAAGTGATACTCTTACCCAGAGTTTCCTGATTTACTTAAAATAGTTTCAATCTCAATACCAATCGCATTCCTATGAAGAATCTTTAATTATCACGCAACACACCACACTACAACACATGCACACACACACACTTTGGATAGTGGCCGGTGAAATGAGGCCTCTGCATTTAAACCATCCTGGCTTGTCCTTCCTCCAGGGGGGTGGGCAGCCAGGAGCAGTGGGCAGCATTTGTCGACGCGCCCGGGGACCTGGTAACGAGTGTCCATCGCTGGTCAGACGATGATGTGTGCATGTTTTCCATTATTTTCTTCTTCTACAGATATCACAAGCTTCAGTATTGGGAAATTTAACACATGTAACAACTTCATAATGACATTCATTAGTATGTTTCAAGTAAATTACTGTTTCCATTTTAAATTGTGACTTTGATGTGCAATATTACAACCATTTGTTATGACTACATGTGAATATACAGTATGTACACCTAGTACATTGGCTGCTGCGTGTCTTTCAACTTCAGTAGCCCAACTTCCAACATGATAATTGTAAATAATTTTAAACAGATAACCAGTCGTGTCTTAAATAATTACTGTACAAATTGCAGTTTTCTTTCATGTATTTCACTATCATAAGTCTAATTTTCCAGTGATTTCCTTCATTTTCACTTATTGAAAATGATAATGCTCAAACAAAGCAGTTATCGTCAGACACAAAGGATTTTGTTTGACAAGGGTGAAGGGTTTGTTTCACTAATTGCTAAAGCTTTCTGTATTTTTTAATTCTTATTTGAATGTGAAATGTTAATTTTTAAACAAAGTTTATTTTGTTGATATATTGTCAAAGGTAGAAATTGAAAGTTAGTATTGTCAGAATCATTGAATATAAATACATCTGAATTTAAATTAATTTCATCTTTAGTGGTCTCCACAATATTTGAAGTATTCATATATTTTTGTTCTTGTTTTTTAGTCATTTGTAGTTAAAATGAATTTGTCTGTAGTCCAGTGATTTCAAATATTGGTTGAGTTTGATAGGAAGAATTATTACTGTTACAGAAATGACGACAGACAGATTCAATGTTCTTGTAGTAAGCTACAGAACTACTTGGTGAGTCATACTCATTCAAACCTATTAGGTTCCTTGTGTGTCAACAATCAATTGCATACCATGATCCCTGCTTGATAATTGCACATGTATTAACTGAAATAGTCAATAAACCTGCATAATTATTATTTAACAGTAATATTAACAGTGCTCTATCAATTGACATAGCTACTGTATATTAAGCACATTGTCATTGTGATCTACAGTACACCAATGCAGCCAGTAAACAGGTCTTTGTTATGTCACCTGGAACATTATGATTATTTAACAGACTTTTTCATATCCTGATAAAGATAATTTCCATTAATCAAAACATAATCCGGAATTTTGTGGCCATGTGCAAACATTCTGTATCTTGTTATTAAGAACTCCTGTTAAACTCATAGCTGCACACTGTTTATTTCGGGAGTCCCCAAATTGTAAGTCATCCTGGTGAATTGACTATCTTACCACCGATACGTACGGGGAATTAACACTTACATTGAAAGTTTTTCCATTCGTGTTTTTTTCACAGTATTTTTTCTGCGTACTTTTTTAATATTGTAACCGACCTTGATGACTGGATTTTTCGACAATGGCTTCTTTACTGTCTTTGTTTTTTTTGGCAATTTTTAGGCATCTGGAACAATAACAAAATCAGCTTTTGTAATTACTTTTCATAACAATAACAATAAATACAATAAAAAATAAATAACAACATTTCATTTAAATACATGCTAGTTGTAACTTCCTGTCCATAATCTCAAGTGTGGGCATAACGGGCAGTGCACTTTCCTGGTTCGAATCTTACCTTACTGGGCGCTCGTTCAGTGTGACATGGCGAGGCCAGCTGTCTGTGCCTCACAACCTCACCACAGGGGTGCCCCAAGGCTCGGTGCGAGGACCCCTCCTCTTTGCCATATACACCACCTCACTGGGCCCGATCATCCGCTCACATGGCTTTTCATATCACTGCTATGGGGATGATACTCAACTCTATCTGTCCTTCCCGCCCGACGACCCCACTGTCTCGATGCGGATCTCGGATTGTCTCGCTGACATATCCACATGGATGAAGGATTATCATCTTCAACTAAATCTGGCGAAAACGGAACTGCTGGTCTTCCCGGCCAAACAAGGTATTTATCACAACATTGATATTAAAATCGACTCTCTATCTCTTGTTCCTACCAAGGCTGCAAGGAATCTTGGTGTCATTATTGATGACCAACCGACATTCTCGGACCATGTTGCCGCGGTCTCCCGGTCCTGCCGCTTGGCACTATTCAACATCCGAAAAGTCAGGCCGTACCTGACTCAATATGCCACTCAACTGCTGGTACAAACCTTGGTGATGTCCCGTCTGGACTACTGCAACGCTCTCTTAACAGGCTTGCCGGCCTGTGCGGTGAAGCCACTGCAGATGATACAGAATGCGGCGGCGCGACTGGTGTTCAACCAGCCAAAGAGGGCACGTCACTCCGCTGCTCATCGAGCTCCACTGGTTACCTGTAGCCGCTCGCATCAAGTTCAAGTCTCTTATACTGGTCTACAGAGTGATTGCTGGGAATGCTCCCGCCTACTTAAATGCTCTTGTAAGAGCACATGTGCCCCCCGGGTGCTGCGCTCGTCAAATGAGCGTCGCCTGGCTGTGCCGGCCTTACAGCCACGGCAATCCAGGCTATTCTCATTTGTAGTTCCACGTTGGTGGAACCAGCTGCCAAAAATGACCACAGCAGGGACCTCCCTCTCTGTCTTTAAGAAGCACTTGAAGACCCAGCTCTTCAGTGAGTACATCCTCTCCTAACCTACAATTACTTAGCACTACCTAGCAGTATTTATTGTTACACTAATGTCTCTGTCGCAATGTAGCTTGAATGTTATTCTCCCTTGTAAGTCGCTTTGGATTAAAGCGTCTGCTAAATGACTAAATGTAATGTAATGTAATGTAATGTAATTACTACTTTATTGCATTTTTTCTGTTAATAATCTACAATTGAAAAATTCAGTTTAATCGATTATTTGTCTATATTGTAATTCATACACGATTTATGGAACTTTAACATTAATTTGTCATTAGAATTATTGTGGAAGAATATGTCAAAACTACTGCCTTTTCATTAAAGTTTGTTAAGTTTCTTCTTCTTTCACCTGCTACCCCTTCTGGGGCATAGGCCGTCAACAAGCGATCTCCAGGCATCTCTATCTTGGGCTGTCTTCTCCAGTTGGGTCCAGGTCATCTTCATGGTCTTGGTGTCTGCCTCCAGGTCTCTGCACCAGGTGTTTCTTGGGCGACCCCTTTTCCGCTTTCCCTGTGGGTTCCATTTAAGGGCTTGTCTTATGATGGAATTTGTGGGCTTTCGCAGGGTGTGGCCTATCCAGCGCCATCGGCGCTTCTTAATTTCTTCTTCCGCGGGCAGCTGGTTTGTTCTTCCCCAGAGTTCAGTGTTACTGATGGTGTCTGGCCATCGAATGTGGAGGATCTTCCGTAGGCAGCTGTTAATGAAGACCTGTACTTTCTTGGTGGTAGCAGCTGTAGTTCTCCATGTTTCTGCTCCGTATAGGAGGACTGCCTTGACGTTGGTGTTGAAGAATCTGACTTTGGTGTTGGTGGTCCGTTCTTTGGAGTTCCAAATGTTCCGTAGTTGCACGAATGCTGCGCGTGCTTTCCTGATTTGTGATTTCACGTCTGCATCTGTGCCACCTTCCTTATCAATGACACTGCCAAGGTAGGTGAAGGATTCAATTTCTTCCAGTGCCTCCCCCTCCAGCATGATTGCGTCAGTGTTGGCTGCATTGATCTTGAGGATCTTGGTCTTTCCCTTGTGGATGATGAGTCCCACTTGTGCTGAGGTGGATGCCACGTTGTTGGTCTTCTCCTGCATCTGGTGTTGGGTGTGTGACAGTAGCGCCAGGTCATCGGCGTAGTCCAAGTCATCTATTTGCGTCCAAGGAGTCCACTGAATGCCGTTCCTTCTCTGTGCGGTAGAGATCTTCATTATCCAGTCGATCGCTAGCAAGAAGAGAAAGGGCGAGAGCAGACAGCCTTGTCTGACACCAGTCCTCACTTGGAATGCATCTGTTTGCTGTCCTCCGTGGATGACCTTACATGTCAATCCCTCATAAGAGTTCCTGATGATGGACACGATCTTGGTTGGCACTCCGTAGTGGCGGAGGAGCTTCCAGAGGGTCTCTCTGTCTAAGCTGTCGAGGGCTTTCTCATAGTCCACAAAGTTGACATACAGGGGTGAGTTCCACTCTATGGACTGCTCTACAATTATGCAGAGTGCTGCAATCTGGTCTGTGCAGGATCGGTTTTTGCGGAAGCCGGCCTGCTCGTCGCGGAGTTGTGCGTCAATGAGGTCCTTCATCCTGTTCAAGATAACTCTGTTAAAAACCTTCCCTGGCACTGATAGCAGTGTGATCCCTCTATAATTTCCGCAGTTAATGAGGTCGCCTTTCTTTGGAATCTTGGTGAGGTATCCCTCTTTCCAGTCTCCTGGGACTTCTTCTTCCTCCCAGATCTTCATGAAGAGTGGGTGGAGCATCTTCACAGTGGTTTCGATATCTGACTCCAGTGCCTCTGCAGGGATGTTGTCTGGTCCTGCAGACTTTCCGTTCCTCAGCTGCTTGATGGCTTTCCTAATCTCTTCCATGGTTGGTGCGTTGCAGGCTATGGGTAGTTCTGTGTCAGCCTGTGTGATGTCTGGTGGGTTCTGTGGTGCTGGCCTGTTTAGCAGTTCTTCAAAATACTCGTTCCATCTGTTCTTCTGTAAATCATCTCCCTTTATCGGTCTTCCCTCTTTGTCCTTCACCGGTCGTTCTGGCTTGCTGTTCTTTCCTGACAGCTTCTTGGTGATGCTGTACAGCTCCCTCATATTTCCCTCTCTTGCCGCTTGCTCTGCTTCCGTTGCAAGGCTGTCCATGTACTTTCGTTTGTCGGCTCTGATGCTCTTCTTCACTAGCTTGTTCCCCTCTTCGTACCTTTCTTGTGCCTTGGCTTTCTCTGCTCTTGTTCGGCTGTTGTTCACTGCCGCCTTCTTCTCCTTCCGCTCTTGGATCTTTTGCAGGCTGTCCCCTGAGATCCACTCCTTGTGTTGTTTCTTCTTGGGGCCAAGCACTTCTTGGCAGGTAGATGTAACCGCCTCCTTTATCTCCTTCCATCTGTTCTCCATAGTGCACTCGTCCTCTTCCAGCAGCTCTTGTAGGACTTGGTACTTATAGCTGAGTGTTACACTGAACTCTTCCTGTTTGCTGGTGTCTCTTAAAAAAGCTGTATTGTACCTGTGCCTTGTTGTATGTGCTGACATCCAGTTCTTTCTCAGTTTAAGCTTCAGGCTGGCTACAACTAGGTGGTGGTCTGAGGCTACATCTGCTCCTCTCTGTGCTCTAACATTCTGCATGGACCTCCTGAATTTCCTACTAATACAGACATGATCGATCTGGTTCTCGGTGGAGTGGTCTGGCGATACCCAGGTGGCCTTGTGGATGTTCTTATGGGGAAAAACGGTGCCCCCTATGACCAGGCTGTTCATAGAGCACAGGTCCGCCAGCCTCTCTCAGTTTTCGTTCATGACCCCCAGTCCATGTTTTCCCATGATATCCTCGTATCCCGTGTTGTCCCTTCCGACCTTTGCGTTAAGGTCTCCCATCAGGATTGTGATGTTTCTCTCCGAGTGCGTTTCTATGATGGACTGCAGGCTATTGTAGAACTGGTCTTTTCCTGATTCCTCGGCATCGTTGGTAGGGGCATAACACTGTATGATGTTCATGTTGATCTTCTTTTTCTTGGTTCGGAAGGATGCGGTGATGATTCTTGGACCATGGGCTTCCCATCCAGTGAGCGCTCTCTGGGCGGTTTTAGATAACATCAGTGCTACTCCTTGGGTGTGGGGGGCGTTGTCCTCTTCATGTCCGGAGTACAGCAGCATCTCTCCTGTGGGCAGTCGTTTCTGTCCGGACTGTGTCCATCTTGTCTCACTTATACCTAGAACCGTGAGATTATAGTTCCTCATCGCTGCTGCTACTTGGAATGTCTTCCCTGTTTCGTACATGGTTCTCACGTTCCACGATCCGATGTGGGCAGCCCTGGTCGAAAGAAGGGTGGTCGGCCTCGTCGCTTCCAGAGACTTCTGGCTTTCACCCCGAGGCGTCATAAACCTTCTCATCGAAGACCCCTCTCTTCCCTGGGCCAAGGTGTTGATGTCTTGATCTCTTGTTGGCGTTTCTGTAACAGGAAGTGTTTTACGGGGTGAGGTTGTTAGCCCCACGCCCAACCCCCAACCTGGAGGACCAGGTGCTGCTTTTCGTCCGGCCTATACTCAAGAAACCTGCCCGGCTTGGTTGAACCCACTGAGGGTATGAACCCCCTCCGGTATAGCCTTCTGAGTCACGGAGGCACGCAAGCCTCTCCACCACAACAAGGTAGCAGCACTCGGAGAAGTTGTTGTTAAGTTTAGGTGTATTTAAAAAAGTTGTTTATTTTTTTACTTTAAACTAAATATTTTTATTTTTTATTTTTTTATTTAGTATGTAAGTACATCTGGAGTCTCAGTGATGGTAGGTGATGTTGTCATATCTTGACTTCAATCATATTTCAATCATATAATCATATAATCATCAAGTTACGTTTCCATGAAAAACTAAAAAACGTTGTAGTATTTTTGTGAGTAATTACCAATGCACAGCTTCTATTTTTCCGATGCCTCGCTGGATCTGGAACGCATCACTAATTTTCACACCAAAATAGGCATTTGACACCTATCCCATTGCCAGGAGAAATACCGTTTTTTTATGGGGACGAACGTAACGTCGAACATGAGAAGGTACATGTCATGGTTCCAGTGTGATTGGGAATAAAACAATAGAGGAAGCAGCAACTTAAACAAACTACAACTTAAAACTGTAAAACGAGAAAAAAGTATTTTGAGCTGTTCAAAAGAATCGGATCATTCATGAACAACCCAACACCATAGTTGAAGCAGCATGGAGCACCGGCAGCATGCGATGCGCACCCGCGCACGGATACTCCATGCGGTTTGCACACCTGTCCTTCAGCGGCGGGGAGCGTGGGGGTTCTCCGCCGTGCTCCCAACGGTGCGATCTCCACAATCACAACATTTCATGGTCCCCCATGCCGAAAAAAGTCAATAAATTTTGATTTTGGATTCCAAATGGGATATGAAATAACGGAATGATGTAAGGATATTCCTGTCTGTTTGTCCAGCGTCCGAAACTTCAACACGCGTTGCATGGTAAAGGGGTCAACATTTGTGGGTCGAGCCAGGGTGTCCTGTTCACATCAGTGCAGATTGGAGGTGGGTCCCAATAGACTCAATAGACTAAGACCTGGGTTTTTCCTTTACCACTGGTGACAAATGCCGATTGTTAGCAGGTGTTACCGGGTTTTTGGTGCAGTGAGAAAGGGGTATCAGTCGCACATTTCAGTGGATTCGACTCAATGTGGTCACGAGTTTTGTGGACAGCTGTTTTTTGTGTTTTTCATTAATCCGGCAAAGTAATGGGGACTACGGCGATAATATATCATTCTAACATTTCTAATGACACCTACCAGATAATAAATAATAAATAAATAAATAATAAATTCACACATAAATCGATAGTTGGTAACGTTGAACAAGTACAGAGTGACATAGTCTACATCGCAAATAAACTGGGTTGTATGTTCTGCCGATCTTATTCCAGATAGTTTTAGATTTCAAAATTCTGAGAATTTTCCTGGAACATAATATAATAATGATAATTATTACAATATATAATAATGTGTATATATAATAATTATATATTATAATTGAATAACATAAAAAAATATATTATATTATATAACATCAAGCCCATTTTTTATTTCTGTTCCATCCAGACCAAGTGGTGGAGATAACACCAGACTGACAGTAAACGGCTTTGCACATTCATAGCACCATCACGCCATTTTATGAATCCTTGGTAGAAAGAGACAGAGAGAGCGGCAGAGTGCGATAATACATGATGAAAAAGAAGAGAGAATTACATTTTATGCCACAACTTTTAAAGGTAGAAGAAACAGTCTTTATTCATCACACAACACAACACATGCTTGCACACACACACATGCTTTTGATGGTGGCCGGTGAAATGGATTCTCTGCTTTTGACCCATCCTGGGTTGTCCTTCCTCCAGGGTCACAGCCAGGAGCAGTGGGCAGCATACGTGGACGCGCCCGGGGACGAGGTGATAAATGTCCATTGCTGGTCAGACAATGATGGGTGCATGTTTTTGGTGGGGGTCCTTACTGACGTGAGGTGGAGGAAACCCCATGTGAGCACGGGGAGAACATGCAAACTCCACACAGAAAGGCTCCTATTTGGGAGATAACCCGCCGGAGCACGGTGCCAACAGCATTGAACCCAGGACCTTCTTGCTGTGAGGCAGCAGTGCAATGCACTGCGCCACCGTGCCACCAGTGTGTGGTGTAGTGTGGTGTTCCCTGTGGTCAAATCACTGGAGGAAGCCATAGAAGAGGGTGGCACCCAGCTAGGACAAGCTGCCAGCTGGGGATCATTGTCGGCAGCAGGAATATCCACTGGCGATGGCTGGAAACGTGGAGAAACCAAGTTGGGCCAGATCAGCAATCAAGGTGCCAGCCTACAAAGGTAGAGAGGACTCACCCATCGTAAGAAGAGAAGGCAACCAGAGTCAGTGTGTGATTGGCTTGCCTCAGCTGTTGTAAAAGGGTTGAATTTAACCTAGAGCTTTAAGAGGTAACAATATTGTTGAATGGTCTGTTGACTCTGAAGTAAATCGTTCTATTTTGTGTGTCACCAGGATATTTTGCAAAGATATCTCCTTTCTCGTTTGTTCTCGGCATGTTCATAAAGGTAAGTCAGATAGTTTTCAGTGATGTTATTGATGCATATGCAGAACTTCTGTCTTCTAAAGTAGCTAGCGCTAACCTTATATCCATGCGTTGTTTTGGATTAGCCACACCCAGGGAGGGCAGAAGAAACGGGTTCATCTGGTCTTGTTAAGACTGTAAAATTTAATGGAATCGTCTGATTGTTATGTTTAAAAATATTTTTCATGTCATTGCAGGTCAACCTGCATACAAGATGATGGACACTGACCCAGACTGTGCACCATCCCTACATCTGGGCCAAGACGATGATGAAGTGAAGTACCGTATGGGTCTGCCAAACCTGGGAACTTTTATGGCCTCATTCAATTTTTTTGGTGCCTCATGTCAAACCAAAGCAACACTCTCACTCCATTTGACATGCTCCTGTTAACATTTATGCAAACCTAAAGCCTTGAATTATATAGACACTTTGCACAAAATTATGCCTCACCCATTTGTGGAGGCCTTTTGGACACAGATTAGCAATGATTATTGACTGTTTAGAAATGTTCACAGAGAAACCATCCAATCTGAAAGCTCATGTTGAAATATTTTCCAGCTACAAGCACAATCACAACATTAAGTATTTGATAGGTATAACCCTCAAGTGATCTATTTGTTTCCTATCAAAAAGGAGGGGTGGCCATATAAGTGAGATGACTAAGAAAACTGATTTTCTGGACAATTTGTTGCCGGGGGCATGTCTTGCTGACATACAGGAAATTGCTGCCATGTTGTGTGCAGAAGTCAAACTCCCAGCCTTTACAAAAGACCACTGTCAGCTAGCTGCAAGAGATGTGGAGTACGCTAGGATATAGCACATCTAAAAATCTGTGTTGAAAGGGTCAACGAAAATTTTTGTCAGAAGTATCAAATCTTAACAGGAACCATACCCATCAACATGATACTTCCATGTGAAGGTGAAGAAGCCACTTTTTTTTGGATAAGATTCTCACTGTCTGTTGTGCGCTGACAAACCATTGTCCAGCCATAGTTTAGAAATACATTGTGTGCTGATGCTTTATCCTGCTTGCCACTTTTTCTGTCTTGCATTTTGGAATGGCATTTGACTGGAAATGTGTCGAATCCTAAGAAGAACCATACCAATCAATATGATACTTCCATGTGAAGATGAGGAAGCCTCTTTCTTGGATAGGATTGACACTGTTTATTGTGCAAACCAATGTCCAACTACAGCTTAAGAATATATTTTGTGCTGACGCCTTATCCTGCTTGCCGCTTGTCCTTTTATGTGTTTTATCATCTGCATTTGACATTTGACTTTGACACTTGCATGTACGATACGGTACGTTGCATGGCATTTCTCATAAATGTGTTCTTCTTGACTGTCATTGTCATCAAGAGTTTGATAGCCAAGTAAAATATGAAATACAAATGTTGTGCACACATGTTAAGGTTTAATGGTTTATTTATCTGCATAATAATACAGTGTATTCAGCTTTCTGATATTCCATGTTTCAGAAGAAACATGTTTTTAAAAATTGAAATTTGGACAAAATTAGAACATGAATATGCAGTTCTTGCTCTTAGACTACAGTATGTGGGCACATAAGGCCGTAATACTTTTTTTGTCAGAAAAAGGAAGACATTAGTGGTTTGGTTAGTGGCCCCTGATAAATGTCCACAATCAGCTCCTTAGTTTTGTTGACGTTAAGGAGGAGGCTGTTGTCCTGGCGCCAGAGTGACAGGTCAGCCACCTCACAGTAGGCCTTCTCATCGTCGTCAGTGATCAGGCCCACCAAGACGGTGTCGTCAGCAAACTTGATGATGATGTTGGAGCTGGACCTGGGCACACAGTCATGTGTGTGTATAGGGAGTACAGTAGGGGGCTGAGGACGCAGCCCTGGGGGGATCCTGTGTTCAAGGTGAGGGAGCCGGACATGTGCCTCCCCGACCTAACCACCTGGGGCCGGGCTGAGAGGAAGTCCAGGATCCAGTCACACAGCGCAGTGCTCAGTCCTCGCTCCCGTAGCTTGACAGCCAGTCTGGTGGAGACAATGGTATTGAAAGCTGAACTGTAGTCCATCAACAGCAATCTCACATAGGCCCCCTTCCGGCCATGCAGGTGCATGAACGTGGTGTGCAGAGTACCTGTGAGACCGCATCGTCCGTGGATCTGTTCAGCCAGTATGCAAACTGTTGTAGCACGTAATAGTCCACAGCCCCTGCCACAAGAGTCTGGTGTCCCATTGCTCCATCTGTCGCTCCACTCTGTCCCTATACATCCATTTAATGTCCTTCACCCCCCTCCGCAGATTGTACGACGCCGCTTTGTAACTGTCCATATTTCCGGATACAAGACTGTCGTTGTAAGTGGCCATGCGAGCATTCAGAGCACGGCAGATGGATTTATCGACCCACGGTTTCTGGTTTGGAAATATCCGAACTTTCACCGTGGGAACGATGCTATCCGCTAACATAGCTATGAAGCACGTAGCTACTTCCGTAAACTCGCTGACATCACTGGAACTAGATTGGAACATGTCCCAGTCTATGTCAATAAGAGCGTCCTGAAGCGTGGCCTCTGATTGGTCCACACACCGCTTTACGTCCCTCGTCACTACCGTTCCACACGCGATGCACGGCTTGGTCCGTGTGGTCCGATTTCCCAAAAGCAGGGAGTGAGACAGCCTTGTATCCTTTCTTGTATGGTGTGCCACAGCGGTCCAAAGTTCTATCTCCCCTGGTGGCACACGTGATGTGTTGTTGGAAATTTGGCAGAACTTTTTTAAGGTTTGCCTTGTTAAAGTCACCACTCACCACCACAGCCACGTTGGGATGTTTGTTCTGAAGTCCGCACAACACATCATACAGGTCCAATAGTGCTGTGCCGGTGTCGGCTTGCAGTGGAATATAAACCGCTTTAATGATGACTGTGCTGAATTCTCAGGGGAGGTAGAATGGACGGCATGAGATGGTCAACTGTGTTCTAGGTTTGGCGAGCAGGAGCGGAGAGAGCCTTGATCTTGTTGGATTTATACCAGCGGCTGTTTCTCATGAGGCAGAAGCCTCCACCCTTGGATTTCCCCTACTCTTCTGACTTGTTGGTGTGGAACACGAAGAAGGACTTGGCTGGACAAATGGCTTTATCGAGCACCAGTGTGTTCAACCAGGTCTCCGTTAGTTTCCGTATCCCATTGGAATGTAATCCTCACTCGAAGTTCATCCATCTTGTTCTCCAGGAACTGGACATTAGCAAGAATGATGCTTGCCAGAAGTGGATGGTAAGGTTGTTGAGAGCGTTGGTACGTAAACTCTCCGGGGGCCACCCAAAGTTGATCTTCCAGATACATTTTTATAACCAAGAGTGCATCATGGCCGTAGGAGATCACTGACAGTGAGTTTTTGGCGGGCATAGTGATACAAAACAGATAGAAATCCGAAAATGTGCATGATCAACAAGGAGCGCCTGTGCAGGCGGCGCCACGTCCAAGACAACCAAGACCAAGACGACACCTAACAATTGATCAACAGTACCTCACCATTGCGAGCTTCAAACAGGATGTTCTCAGAGGGAAGTGGCCACTGAGCTTAGAGTGTCACAGAGTGTCATCAGCAGGTTCCAACAGAGATACAGAGGGACTGGAAGAGTCACAGAAAGGCATAGAAGTGGACGTCCTTTGGCCACATCCCACACTGATGACCGCTTCATTGTGAACAGTGCCCTGCGGAACCAGATGATGAATGCCACTCACCTCCAGGCACATTTAAGGGAGGTGAGAGGCACCCAAGTGTCACGTCAGACCATTCGAAACCATTGGTGTCGTCTACGTGCTAGGCGACCTGCAAGGGTACCTGACCACACCACCAGGCACAGGCATCATTGTCTTGCATGGGTCAGGGAGCATTTACGCTGGACGAGGGACCAGTGGGTCTCAGCGCTGTTCTCTAATGAAGTTGATTCATGTTGAGCAGAAATGATGGCCGCCAATGATGTTGGACATGTCAAGGAGAGCGCTATGCATCAGCCACTTTTGTCATCAAACGAGCCTTTGGTGGTGGTGGTGTTACAGTGTGGGCAGGTGTGTCTAGTCAATACAGAACTGCCCTACACTTTGTGAATGGTACAGTGACAAGCCCATACTACCTGAATAACATCAATATATCCAGTCATCCGGTCAATTAATCCAGTCATTGTGCCCCTGCATGAACAACACGGGCCTCATTTCATCTTCATGGACGACAATGCTCCAGCTCATCTAGGTCGCATTTTTAGGGAACTGCTGCTGGAGACTGGGGTACCTCAAATGGAGTGGCCTGCACTCTCCAGACCTGAATCCCATAGAAAATCTATGGGATCAGCTGAGTCGCCGTGTAGAGGCTCGTAACGCTGTACCCCAGAACCTCAATGACCTGAGGGCCGCCCTTCAAGAAGAGTGGGGTGCCCTGCCTCAGCAGACAATAAGTCGACTTGTGAACAGCATGAGACGTGGTTGTCAAGCTGTAATTGATGCTCAAGGGCACATGACATGTTATTGAAACATTGACATTTTTTGTTGTGGTAAACCCACCACTGTTGTTGGCTTTTGTTTTCAATAAATTGTTTGAGATGAGTAAATCACCATTGCATGCTTCTCCTTAAATGCCCTACTTTCATGATATAACATCACTGAACTTCGCGTGAACTTTTTACATTTTCCATTAATTTCACCCGAAAGCCAATTATCCCTAACTATTTGTGAGTAGTGTATATATTTATATATAAATAATATGTATATAATTGCACAGTAAATATAAATAATGTAGTAAATGTGTTTATTGCAATAGCTATTTATTATATATGTATACATTATATTTTATCAACAAGCAAAACAATAGTTTCAACTAGAAACGTCATTACTAGTGTGAGAGAAAAATGCATATGATCAACTATTTGAATGAGGACAATAGCCTCTTCCTGTTGAGGTTTTTTTTTTTTTTAAAACATCGCCTCTGTGTTTCCAGCAGCCCCCCCAGAGTTTATGTGAAGAGAACTGTGCTTTCTCTTTACAATGTCAATTCTAATATTGAAGAACCGGATCACATTTCGTCCTGTTTACCTTGTATGGATATGAAGAAGTAGGAAAAGCTTTGAGATATTAGATATTAGATATTTTACCGATCAGGGAAGATGGAAGGAAAAGCTATTGTGAAGGAAATAGCTCTGAGTTAGCTTAAAGATTGTACGGTTCTAGAGGATCATTGGAGAAGCTTTGTTAAACTCAGAATTCCCCCCCACTCAGATAGACGTATTGCCAGTTGCGTGCAGCGCAAATTAGGAACAGGCAGCGGATAATCGGTCTGGAGGATCGTGGAAGTGGCCAATATTGCATCGATCAAGAGAATCGTGGTTTTTGTTTGTTTATCTTTATTTTATTTTTATTTTTAATGTTATTCAATAATAGGTTGACATTATTAAATACATAATTATTCTTGATCCCTCCTAGCAAAAGCGTTGAGGGCAAGAACTACAATAGTACTCTCCTTTTTTCCTGCTAGCAAAAGCATTGAGGGTGTTTGTGCTACTTCTTTGAATCGCTTCCCAAACTACCTGATTTTGGATTACTGATCTCGGATTATTTACACTGTGATATCCCTACTCTTTCCTGGCTTTGACCTTCGCCTGAACTGTCTTTTCGGATTTTGGAACGTGGACTCTGGATTGGCTAGCGCTTGGCTAGCGTTCGGCTAACGCTAGCTAGCTTGTTAGCCTAGCATATTGCTAACTATGCCGGCATCGATGCCTACCTCCACGGATTGTGGGAACTGTTTGCACCTAGTCGACAGACTCAGTGCTCTAGAGAAGTCGGTCTTCAAAGATATCCACAGCCCGTGTGCGGACGTGAGGAAGAAGGATGAACTGTTTGTGCGTCTGACCTCCATCGCTAGCGCTCAGACAATGCACATCTCCTGCTCCATGTGTAACGGGTGTAGTTAGGACCCAATTGCAGCACAAAGAAAGACAGGGATATTTGGTAATGTCTTTTATTTGTAGAGCAGACGGAAGACAGGCAGGGGGCAGGCAGGATACGTTGTCGGGGACAGGCAGGTTCGATAACGAGGAGTGCAGACAGAAGACAGGCGGGGGGCAGGCAGGATACGTTGTCGGAGCGAGGCAGAGTCGGTAGCGGGGAATCAGTCCGGAGAACGCTGGAGAGTCCGGTGCAAGCATCAAAGACAATCTGGCAATAGGTGACTGGTGAGAGAGGCATATATAGTGGTTAGATTGCAGATCTGGAACAGCTGTGTGCGCAGGTAAATAGAGTTGGGCTAATGGGACAGGTAAGGAGAGGAAGGGAAGGTAGAAGAAGGCGGAGAACATGACACCATGTCCTCCGCTGTGATCAGTCCGGCCTTAGATTCCACTCTCCCATGGCCCGGATCCATTCCCACTGCGGGTAAGTCGGATCCGTCTGATGCTCCGCCGGCTGTGATAGAGGTGCCAAGGCCCAAGTCCCGGACCTGTTCCACCCCAGAGCCTTGGACCCTGGCGGTGAGCCGTGGCCGGCGTTGCGTGAGTCCCTTGCGCCACTCTATGCCGGAGACTCTCCGGCTGGAGAACAGCCCTGGAGCCCACAGTCGATGCCAGAGATATGTGGGAAATTCCCTCCTTTAGGGGGGGGGCTCACAGTCCACCGTGGCATAGAGGTCACCAAGACAGTCTGTACCGCCGCTGGCCTCGTTACCACTGCCGCCAGACTATCCATCGCCTGCCCGGGCCTCTGCTTCAAGCCAGTTGGTGGCTGCTCCGCCGCCGCGTGCCCCGCTGTTTTCATGACCGCAGAGTGCCGCCTCGGCTCCGGCAGCGTGACCTCCACCCGTCGGGGCCGCCCTGCAGCCACTGACTTGGACCGCCTGCTTGCGCCGCCTCCGGGAGGACGGTGCTCTCCTGGCTTGGCTGCTGCTGTTCCTCGGAACTTCTCTGCTACCAGACCTCCATCCATGCTCATTGTCGGCTTCTCCATGGTTCGACACATCACCCTGCCTGCGGCTAAAATCATCTGTTACCCAGGTGCTCTCCTCCGGGATATAGACTCCAGAATCCCACAGCTGCTGGATCAAAACCCGTCTGCTTCCACTGTTCTTATCCACGTTGGAACCAACGATCTCAGGAACAAAAAATCTGAGACACTTAAACAAGACTTTACGAAGCTTATTGACAGTCTTCTACAGTCGGACCGCCGGTTCATCGTCTCCGGGCGACTGCCGTGTCCCAGCTTTGGAGACGTAAAATTCACAGGTGTCCTTCAGCTACACACATGGCTCAAGGGATACTGCTGCTCCCTCAATGTACCGTTTGTGGACAACTTCGGCACCTTCTTGAACCGTCCAAATGTCTTCAGACAGAACGGAGTTCATTCAAACTTTCACGGATCACGCCTCCTCGCCTTAAACATGGAACTTACGCTGAAATCTTCTGTTCGCTGCTTATGTTTGGTGAGTCCGATCCACTCTGACATTAATAACAGTCACTCTGCTCTATAAATTCCTGTACTTATAAACCATAGACTGAAATTACGTAACTTCCCTGTAACATACAGGAATCGAAACAATTTACTACCGGTTCGAACTCAAACTCTCAGTACCCCGCAAAGCCATGCACCCAGAACAATAAAAATGTCTCTATTAAACGTAAGGTCACTAACTAACAAGTCATTTTTAGTTAATGAGCTTGTAAGTACTCATAACCTGGATTTCGTTCTATTAACTGAGACCTGGCTGGATAGAAATGGTTCAGTCCCACTCATTGAGACAGCACCCCCTAATTTCAAGTTCATCCAAACCACTAGAGCTGACCAGAGAGGCGGTGGAATAGCTCCTGTCTTCTCTGATATCTATACTTGCAAGGAAATCCTCCTCGGAGAATTCACGTCTTTTGAACACCTTGCTATATCTATAAACTGCAGTGCCCCGATTTTAATCATCGCTGTCTATCAGCCACCAAAATCTAAATGTGGCTTTCTTGATGAATTCTCTTAGCTGCTGTCCAAGGTCTCCACTGATTATGATTGTGTAATTATCTCAGGGGATTTTAATATTCATGTTGACAATCAAACAGACCCAGATGCTCAACACTTCATTAGCCTATTGGAGGCATTTGACCTTACTCAGCGTGTTTCTGGACCCACCGACAATAAGGGGCATACTCTGGACTTGGTCATATCAAAAGGACTAAATATCACTGTACCCTATGTCATGGATGTTGCTATTTCAGATCACTGTTTCATTTTCTTTGACGTGTCTGCTCTTCCTGTATAACAGAGGGGTACCCCGAACAATTAAAAAACGTATAAATAACAATAATGCCATTAAAACCTTTAAGAGAATTGTAAATGAGTTACCACTGTTCCAGGCATCATCAACTGAGGATCCTGTGAACAACTTAAACTCCAAAATACAAAATATCATTGATAAGATTGCACCTGTTAAAACTAAAAACATAGAAAAACAAAAAGCTCCCTGGAGAAATGGAACAGTTATTAGGCAGCTTAAGAGAGAGTGTTGCCAGGCAGAACAAAAATGGAGAAAGACAAATTTTTAGGTTCATCATGAAATTTACAAGGATAGACTCAATCGATACAATATATAAATTAAACAGGCCACACAGTCTTTCTTCTCGAAAATCATGAATGAAAACCTCAACAATAGTAAAGTGCTCTTCTTCACTGTTGATCGACTTATTTATCCACCATCTACAACCCTGTCAGAGATACTCTCCACTGAAAAATTTGAGGAGTTCGCTACATTCTTCAGTAACAAAATTATAGCTATCAGACTGAATATTAGTGCCTCAACATCCAGAAATGAACCTACCCTTCAGTTCCCCAGTAATATGACTGCTGCCATGTCATTTCCTCCCCTTAGACATAAAAAGACTGGACGATATTGTTGGTCAGCTCAGGTCCTCCACCTGCTGCCTGGACCCCCTCCCTACCACATTTTTTAAAACAGTTTTTAACTGCCTAGCACATGAGGTATTAGAAATCTTAAACAGCTCTCTTTAATCATGTATAGTCCCCTCAGCCTTTAAATCAGCTGTCATTAAACTACTCCTGAAGAAGAGCAATCTCGGTGCAACAGTTATTGCCAACTACAGGCTCATTTCCAACCTGCTGTTCCTTAGCAAAATAATTGAAAAAACAGTTTCCCTTCAGCTTAAAAACTATCTAACCTCAAACAGCCTATTAGACACCTATCAATCTGGCTTTCGACCTCAGCATAGCACAGAAACAGCACTTTTTAAAGTTCTGAACGATCTACACATAAACACTGATTCAAGAAAACTATCTGTTCTTCTGCTCCTTGATCTCAGTGCAGTCTTCGATACTGTTGACCGTCAGATTTTATTAGCGAGATTACAAAAATGGGTTGGCCTATCTGGCCCAGTTCTAAATTGGTTCAAAACCTACCTACAGGACAGGCAGTTCTTCGTGTCCATTGGAGATTTTGTGTCAAACAAAGTGGATATTGTATGTGGAGTGCCCCAAGGTTCCATTCTGGGACCATTATTGTTTAACCTCTACTATTGTTTAACCTATACTTCCACTGGCACATATTGTAAAGAAACACAAAATAAATTACCATAATTATGCAGATGATTCACAACTGTTTATATCCCTATCTCCTCATGACCTACTCCCCATACACTCCCTCACTCAGTGTATTAATGATATTAATGCATGGATGTCAAAAAACTTTTTACAACTGAACAAAGACAAAACAGAAATACTCATCTTTGGTGCAAAAATTGCAGCTCATCTTAGTTCTCTTTACCTGGAGAGCAAGAATGAAGCCAAAAATCTGGGTGTAATCATAGACGGTGATCTAAATTTTAAGAGCCAAATAAATCAAATCACAAAATCAGTCTTCTACCATCTAAAAAACATTTCAAAATTAAGAGGCTTCCTGTCAAAAGCAGACTCCGAAAAATGAATCCATGCATTCATAATGAGTAGATTGGACTACTGTAATGGCCTATTCACCAGCCTCCCTAAATTAGCTGTGCAGCGGCTACAGTTAATCCAAATTAGGGACGCTAATTAAAGGACTGTGACTGGATTAAGATGAGACGGTGCACAGAGTTGAAATTCCCGTTTCCGGTGAGGGCTACCACTTCCGGTTCCGTTGACGTCTTTGCTCTGAGTTACTTCGTTGAGATGAGATGATACACCCTGTTGACTCAAGACAGTTGAGGAGATTTCTGGTTCCAGTGAGAGCTACCACTTCCGGTTCCGGTGACATCTTTGCTTGTGCGTTGTTGCTGCTACTATTGCTGCTGCCGTTTCTGTTGCTGCTATTGTTTCTGCTGGTATTGTCGTTGCTGCTGCTAACCTTATACCTAAACTTAACCATCCACCGTGACTGGATTTAGATGGGATGGTGCACACAGTTGAAATCTCAGTGTCTGGTGAGGGCTGCCACTTCCAGTTCTGGTGACGTCTTTGCTGTGCGTTGCTTCCCTGAGAACTGTTCACTCAATACAGATGAGATTTATGGTTCCGGTGAGAGCTACCACTTCCGGTTCCGGTGAGGCCTTTGCGTGTGTGTTGCTGTTGTTACTTCTGCTTGGTTTTGCTGTTGTTGCTGCTGGTGTTGATGTTGCTGCTATTTCTGTTACTGTGGTTGTTTCTGTTGTGATATTACACTGAGAGGATCATAAGAAGGGTGTGTTTTCAGAGAGAGAGAGAGTCAAAACATCTTCCTCCCGAGGTCTGTTTGGAAACTTGACCCGTAACTTAGAGTCGCTAATTAAAGGACCGTGACTGGATTAAGATGAGATGGTGCACACAGTTGAAATTTCCGTTTCCGGTGGGGGTTACCGCTTCCGGTTCCGGTGACATCTTTGCTGTGCTTTACTTCGTTGAGATGAGATGGTGCACACTGTTGACTCAATACAGATGAGGAGATTTCTGGTTCCGGTGAGAGCTACCACTTCCGGTCCCGGTGACGTCTTCGCTTGTGCGCTGTTGCTGTTTTTGTTGCTGTTGTCTTCTGCTGGTATTGACACTGCTGGTGTTGTCGTTGCTGCTGCTGCTGGTGCTGTTGTTGGTGCAGCTAACCTTATACCTTAACCGGTGTTGTCATTGCTGCTGCTAACCTTATACCTAAACTTAACTCTTGCTTACCTTATACCTCAACTTAACGAAACCTTATACCTTGACTTAACCAACTCTAACCTGAGTGAACTTTCCAGTTCCGGTGAGAGCCACCACTTCCGGTTCCGGTGACGTATGTGCATGTACGTTGCTGCTGTTGTTGTTGCTGCTGGTGTCGATGTTGCTGCTGCCGTTGTTGCTGTTCCTGTGGGTGTTGTTGCTGCTGTTGTTGTTTTCTGTTGCTGCCACTGTGGTTGGAGTCGCTTTTATTGTTGTTTTTGTTGTCTTTGTTGTTGCTTTTTTTGTTGCTGTTGTTTCAGGGGCATTCTTTTGTAATGACTGGCTGACAACTACGTTCTCTTTCTTTGTTGTATTTCTTTGTAAAGCGCATTGTGTTGCCCTGGTGTGAAATGCGCTCTATAAATAAAGTGTGACTTGACTTAACTTGACTAGGAGAGGAACTTCTGTTATTGTTAAGATTACATTAGATTAATTAATAAATAATGTCAGAATGGTTCTCTCTCTTGTTTCCTTCCAGCAAAAGTGTTGAGGGTAGGTAAGAAACTTCTGGTGTTGTAAAAATACAATAAAATTAATTAAAACGAAAGTAAATTTGATCATTAAAAAAAAAAAAGCCATTCCTATGCTAGAGACACAGGTTGGCAGCCATTCCTGCTGGTTGTGCGGTGTAAGGGACACAGGTTTGGAAATAAAAACAAATAAAAAGATAAATAAAGGTTAAAATAAAAGATAAATACAATAATAATTATTATTATTATAATTTTTATTTATTGTTTGGTTTATTATTATTTTTTTTTTTATTTTATTTTGGAAGTACCAACAATCCAGCTATGCGACTTACTTTCTAATTAGTTTCAGTAAGTTTTAAATAGTTAGAGAGAGGACGGAGTTCAAGGGCCCATTGTGTGACTCTATTTGCAGTATAACACACTTTCACATGAATCCTGTATGATCCAACTGGTGTCTGGCCAATGGATCGCTCTGGAACAAAATCTTGATGAAACAAGCAAATGTATAAACGCGAGATGAGAGTGGTATGTGTGCTGTACATAACATGTCAAACTAGTTTCACACATGAGTTCTTGGTGTAAAAGTAGCATTATAATCTAAAAGGATATCTGGTAGGATTGCTAGAAAGGAAACTGTAAGGTTTGAAATTAATTAGAAAAACAAAGAGGAGAGAGCTGTAAAGTTAGAGATTAGGGAAGTTGATGTGAAGACAATGAAAGTGGAAAAGTTTGCGCATGTTGCATTTGGGATTCTTTGTCAAGGATGGAACTTGGAGCAAAGTGAGTTGTAAAAGTAATTTTAGTAAAATATTGGTTCAGCAGAGGAATGAATGATTTAACTTATAGTCAAATGGTGCACTATGTGATTAAGGTTTCCTATTGGTGTTTAGCAGACAAAATTTAAAGGCTGGTGAAATATAACCGAACAACATTATTAATATTATTTTTATTTTTTTATTTTTGTCTTAATCTAGAAGTAATCTCGATTTGACATTGAATAAAGTGGATGATATACAGTATACAACTTAACAAGTAGGTTAACAAAGAGGAATAATTGTTTTGTTTTGAACACAAGAGAGGTAATGGATTGTGCACTTTCGCTTACTAAAAATTGAAACACTTAAATAAATGTGAAATACGTTGGCCATTTCAATGTTTTTTAATTTGGACATTCAAAAATTTTAAGTTTAAACTTGAAAATATCTTGTGGATCAATACATGTTGTAATTATGTAATGATGAATTAACCAACCCGTCTATTCAGTGTTTTATTTCCGCAGTTTTAAGCAGGAATCCACTGGCTGCAGTTTTGACCAGGGTAGACGTGATTGCATCTGATTGGGAAGACTTGCAGGATTGACAACAGGTTTGATCAAAGATAATTGCTATACAATTAACTGATTATTGAATAGGCTCACCTGGAATCATTTTTAGATGATATGCATGCAAGTTTATTAATGGAGAGACCTTGATTGAATTTTGCTCTATACCCCATATTGAGCTCCATTGTTAAAACTGCACTCTATAATATCTGATGCGTTAATACATTAAAGCATCAGATATTATAGAATGCCCTATAGAGCCAGAATTATTTTAATTAGTTCATATATTAAGGGCAGATGTCTAGTCTAGTTGTTGAAGCAATGTTCAGAAGCTGAGTTAAGTATTACTGTGAGTGATTATCTTTATGACACTGCCTGTTACAGTGGTAGACCTCTCCCTTCATCTTATTATAATGTATGAGAACAATTCATGAAGCACTGCAGGGCTTTTCACACAGGCCAAAAGGACATTCCTATTTTCCTGATATCCTGCTGAGAGACATGCCTACTCGGGGAATTCGGGGAAAGTCAAACTGGATCTTATATACAGAGATCCAGTTTGGCCAACACCAGGTTGAATAACTTGATTTGATTGATTTGCAAATATGTTGATAATAGCCATTCTAGGTTTTAGGTGGTCTCAATTTGAATGCTGGCTATGTTATTGTCATTATACATGTATATTTATTTTAATATAAAGGTGTTAACTTGATTGGAAATGCCACTAACCTCTCAATTTTTCTCTAATCAGACTGCTGAATGATGGGACTTATAGTTGAATACTCCTTGACCAAAAGGTAAGACTAGCGGTCAAAGCTTAGCACATAATGTATGTGATTTTTAGGAGTTGAGTAACGTAAATTGACCGTGAGATAATGGATGGTTAATCAAATGTTATTGATCAACACCAGTTAGGCTTTAATTAGATTGATGACTGCTGAGGTCTAAGGCTTATTGTTTATAGTTATTAATTATACTTTTAAGGGTATAAGTAAGAATTATAAGAATAAAAATAAATAAAGAATTGGAATATAGTATTGAACACTAAATATTTAATTGTTTTAGTATGTGAATCACATTTTCCTTACCCTCTCTAGTTGCTTAACTCATTGTTGAAGTTATGTGAAGCCTCCAGTAATGTTTTTTCTGCCACATTACGGAAATTTATTTTGGCTGATTTTGATTTGATCAATGGCAGCACACTTATTAGAATATTGATGATTTATTGATCTGCTTGTGTCCTGGATACACAGAACTTCCTCTTATACTTAGAACAGTATGTTCACAGTTTCTTTTTTTTTTCCGTTTTAACTCCAGCCGGCACAAAAGAGCGTTCATTGAGTCAGGACATAACATTTATTTTAATTTTGTCTCCTCAGGGTCGCACCCTGGCATGGCCTTTCTTGTCGGTTATTGTTTTTTTCGGATTGTGGAACAAGGCAATGCTTGCCTAGCCATTCGACGAGAGAACGGTTTGTTGCTTTGCAAACACGTTTTTTGCACTAGCTCCATGTTGGGTTTGCTGGATTACTTTAACTGTGGATGAGGGAGATGGTTTTATGTTAGCTGTGTTGTTGCAATCTTATGGAGATGAATTACGTCTTGTTGTATACTATGCTCGGAAACTTGGTGCCGTTTTTTTTGGGTTGATTACATGCTGTAGGCTTTATCTTGCTAGGAAGCAAACCGGCTCGTTTCTCTCAGACAACACCTCCATCATCAACATGTACAACTTTCACTTTGCCTACTCCAACTTCTCTTCTTCCCTCTTATGGAGATTCACATGATTGCTTGACAGTGAAAGCGTTGTAGCTTTGCGCCACCCAGATCTTGCTACTGAAGTTCTTGAAAAGTTAAACTACAGTGATTTAAACTCATGAGTACAACAAAAGGAGGGTTTTTTTTTTGGTTTGTTAGTCCGTTATCTGTTTTTGTTTAAAACAGTGTTTGTCTATCTTTGTACAACCGGTTGTGTTTGTGTTCCTATCTGTGGTAAACTGTGTATTGTTTTATTTTGATTGCATGAAATGTACAGGCAAGTGTGATACAGTGTGATGAAGCTGATTGATGAGACATACAGAACATCTGTTAAATGTTTTGATGTCATAACCCCCCACTTTTTTTGATCTTCCTATTTGTGTTTACTTTAATGTACAGTACTTGACCCCATCTCTAATGGTGGAGACAATGCAGCCAAAAAAGCCGCCACACCCAATAATGCTCTTGTCTAATAATGATGGTTGTCTCCTCCACAGATGAGGACACAGGATTCTTCACTAACTTTATTTTTCCTCTACTCAAAGGCATCCTGCACTGAATTATTGTAGTGGCCTGATAGAGTTGCTTGATAATGTATGTACTGAGCTGTATCTCTCCCGCTTTTCATTGTTTTACTTGTTTGACATATGGTAATTACCATTTGTCAAAAAGGAGGGATAGTTAGAGAATAAACAAAATCATTGTGCTTCGAACAATGCAGGAACCTCGACTTACCAAGCTCATGCTTTGTCATGATTAAAATATTGTTTGGGTAATAATTGACATGTTTTTAATTAATTGAGTTTCATTCCTGTCATTAGTGATGACGGGAATGCGAGGACGATCACATGGTGTGACGGGACTGTCCCAGCATGAAGTGCTGACCGGGAAACCAATGTGGTTTAGGTCTGTCTTCTGTCGACAAAAGCCATATATGAATTTCATCACATGAACCAGTAGTGATCAGGTTGTCCAGTTTAGTATTTATCATTTTTAGATTTTACTCTATTAATGGATTGTGTAGACATGATTATGTTCAGGCAACATTCGAGAAATGCGTTCTAGGAAAATGTATAAAGCGTTCCATGATTTACACACTGTCGGTTGTTTTGTAGCCTAATCGATATTCTATGGACATTGTCTCCTAAATATTAGACATTGTGATAATATTATTGTGGTTACACTAGGGTGCATACATTGTTTTTACATTTGCTGAGTCTGTATTCGGTTGTTTGGGAAATCACAGAATTATTCCACGTGCCATATTTTACATTCGTGGACCGAGACCAAACAATTTTGTCAAAATGTGTGTCTCTCACCCAAGTGTTTAGCGTAATAGGATATGTTTAGCGTAAGAGGATATGCCATTACAGTACTTGAAAAGGATGACGCCACATCAACAGGAAAAGATGTCACGTCTGTATGATCATCCTTCTTAGAGAGTATGGTGTGGATCATTCATGTTATGTATGTAGTAAAATGCCTCACTCAGTGCAAGCACCATTCCTCCTCTCACCTATATCGGCATCATGGGAAAAATCTAGATATTTAGCAAGGGCTACAAATTTTCCAACTTATATTAATATGACTAAACTAATATATAATCATATTGATGGAGATATGACACATTCTGTTGAGATGAAGCATGGTGAACTGATAAAAGCATTCCACTATAATCTTTCTGTAGGACAATTGAATTGCACTAATGTAGGGAGAAGATTGGTTGTTACTGTTGCTCTAGTCTCTTCAACTATAGTCCATTCACGTGCTGGAGTTATTCACCCCTTATATTTTCGATCCATTTGTTCCGATAACTGTTACCCTGGAGTTCCAGTGGGGATAACCACTTCATGTCACCAAACTCAAATAATTTTTACAATGGGATAAGCAACAATTCCTGACATCTATTGGTTATGTGGACACATGGTGTATCCAAGTTTGCCCAAGAACTGGATTGGCATTTGCACACCAATTATGTTAGATATGCCAATTTACATGTATAATCTGACCAAGATCAATCAAACTGTGCGTGTAAGATGATCAGGATCAAGATCTCCGTGACATCATTTCCAGCTGAGTATAGGATTGTAGGCGGAGCAGAACATTTTTTCATGTCTGTATTAGCACCCGTAGGTACCTCTACAGCTTTTTAGTGGCTAAATATCACACATTATAGGTTGTTACTGTTCATTAATGCAACTATCCCAGCAGAAGAAACTGTAAAACAAGAATTAACTTTGATCCATTTAATGGTTCTCCAGAATCGTATGGTAGTAGACATAATGAGTGTGCCTCAAGGAGGTGTATGTGCTATGATAGGTGAGTCATGTTGTACTTACATTTCTGCCAATGATGTAGAATCAAGAAATTAGCCATAAAAGCTATGAAAGAGTAACGTGATGATTTAATGAAAGATCAAGCTGACACACATTTGCTTGGCTAAGAAATGCACTGGGGCCATGGATTTCTACGTTCATAAAAATATTGATACCTGTAGTGATAATGTGTTTAATGCTATGTTGCTGTCTAGCGTGTATAGTACCTATTCTTCGTAAGATGATTACTATTATGATGGCAGGACAGTTTGTCTCTATACCACTAAATGATTGGAAACCACCTTATGATGATCACGGTGATGTTGAGACACTGAGATGTTGAAATGGGAAGATGTTTGTCTAATTATGTTTATCCCTACTTATAGGATGTGTTTGTCATGACGTGCACAATGAATTTTGACTTTGTCATTATTAAGTGATAACCATTGATTCATCTGCATAGCATTATGTATTAGTGGAACCTCTCCATGTTTATTTTGTTTATTTCATAATGTGATTTTTGTTTTCTAGTTTCTAATTGTGAGATGGCTTCACACAGGATTTTCCTCTCCACGACTAGGGGTTTTTGTCATGTGCGTTGTCGTAGTATCACGTAGATAACCCTTGCTGGTCTTTTACTCTTCTCTGGCCAAATGTGAGAAGAGAGGTTTGGCCAATTTGAGGTGGAGATATCCTTGAATTATATCTGGAATATTTGGTTATGAGGTTATATAGTTAAATGTAGTATTAGATGTGTGTTTTCACCGTAGATTCCAATAAGATAGAATTTAAGGATATATCTGCAGTATATTTGTATTGTATGTATGTATGTACCAATTTACATGTAATATTCTGATCCCTCTGCCTAAATTATATGAAATTTAAGCGTTATTGCCTTTTTCCTTGAAGTGTTGCTCCAGTAGGAACAAAAGGAGGACATGTAAGAGAAAAATGCATGTGATCAACGAATTGAATGAGGACAATAGCCTCTTCCTGTTGAGGGGGGTTTTAAAACATTGCCTCTGTGTTTCCAGGAGCACCCCCCCAGAGTTTATGTGAAGAGAACTGTTGTTTGTCTTTACAATGTCAATTTTAATGTTGAAGAACCAGATCACATGTCGTCCTGCTTACCTTGTATGGAGGTGAAGAATAACCCCAGGGGAGCTTGGAAGAGCATTGTAAGGGATTGTAATCTGCGTCTGCCACTAAAAGGTTGCAAGTGCCTGTGAATTCACTGTTTGAGGGTACCACCCGGAGGACAATTGAGGGGCACAGTCTTGTAAATGACTTCTGACCAATGGCTACAACCTCTGTTTTGTATAAAGCCCTCTTCGTCAGAAATAGCGGCAGAATGGTCAGAACACTGCTTTGGAGCAGTACTGAATTTTTCTCATTATTCTAATAATAATAATCTTTAATATTCTCAGTTTTTGTTTTCTTTTAGTGGGCAGATTAACCTCATCGACAATGCAGGAGAAGTTCTTCCACACTAGGCAGTTGCTTGCTCAGTTGCAATGAGAAAAGAACCAATTGTCTACTTTGGCCACCACTTGTGAAACTCCACTTGTTGATGCTGTAGGGTTTCCTGTTCAGTCAGCTCAGTTAGATGACGGTTAGGTTCTCACATGGCATTTGTGTCGTTGTCATGCCTGGCAACCCCCAACTCACTTGAAACTGCACTTTGTGATTAACTACAAATCACTGTGCCTCACCACGTAATCGTCAAGACTCTATCAGCTACTCAACATGGTTAAACATAATTCTTTGAAGCAGACCAGTGTGTGTTTAGGTAAGGGGGGAAAAAAAGACGCAGACTCCAATTTGGTCCCTTGTTAACAAGTACACAAGTGTATTTTATTTGATTTAATTCATATTCGCAGGCAAGATTTTGTCCATACAATTGAAAAGAAGCCACCATCTGCCCAAGCTGTTGGCACAAGTATATACAAAAAATCAGTGGTGAAAAGATTAAAGCTTGCTACTAAGCAACGAGAGTGAAATACAGATTATGAAAGAGAAGGATAGAAAGCAGGAAATAAACAAACAAAAAAAAACAAGCTATGTTCAATCATCTAAAATGTCCAACATTTCCTCAAAACTTGAGAGGCGCAAATCGTCTTTTGTTTCTAAATCAGCGGGTCAGCTGTATGAAGGTGAGCTGAACTTATTCAGGCACAAAGGGTCGGATTTGTCATTCTGTGTGGTGCTGAGCTGTTTGTCAATTCCCTTTGCATTTTTCCCGATGGAGTAACAATAACAGCTGAGACTATCGAGTCTGTATCGCGATATAATGAATCAGATTATTTTTTCTAGTTCCATCAACAGACACACAGATTGAGGATTGCACGATGCTGCAGCTAATCCCTGGTCACTCCTGTGTTCAGTGGTAGACAATTAAGACGTTAGATCGACAATAGGTTAACGCAGGTATCCATCTCACTACAAGAAAATGCATTTAGATTCACTGAAAATGAAGGAAGATGGTGAAACTGGAGGAGAGCTAAGCCAACGGCGGCTAAACAGCTCATGTTTTCCCTTTGGAAATGTTTACTCTCATGGGTGTCTGGAAGACCCATATCTACAGCCACGGAGGTTTCAGAACAAAATGTGTTTGTTTTTTGCTTCATATATGAGTTATGGCCAAAAGGTCCAATAATATGTTGATAACTGACAAATATCATAAAATAGTTTCTAGCCCCAATTCTAATGTGTCGCCACAAATGCTAATGTGCCCCATATGAGAAAGAGAATACATGATGTCATTGAGCAGGCGGCAAAAAAGTAGCAAAACATTGATATCACTCATGTTGAGTACTGCAAACCGATCACATACGGTAATGAAACACACAGAACGTGCCTTCGATATTTCCTTATGAAGATGGATTTCAGATTTCTCAATCCTGTTATGTGAATGTATCGCTTACTTTAAGTCTATTCGAGCTACGTGTGTTGTACCGGCGGTACACAGTTTTGCAGGGTAGATAGGTCAGCAACATCGTAAGCACTACTGCACAATGAAAAACTAAAATAAAAAACGAACACAGCAAAAACAGCACCGGTGGAAAAGAAACAATAATTGGAAAAAAATACAAAAATACATTTATTTTCTTTTAATCAAAAACTATGACCATTGAATGCAGAACCATGCCACAAAGAACAACTAGATTCACTGTCGATTTTTTTTTGAAGATTATTATTAGTAGTTGTATTAATAGTAGTATAATAGTATTAATTATATAATTTAATTCAATAATTTTCATCTTTAGTATTTCTTCAGATTATAACCACTGCTGCAAGACTACAAGGCCCCGTTCTGGGGATCCCAATGCACTTACACACCAAGAATAAGAGCGAGCAAGAGAGAGAGAGAGTGAGAGTGAGAGTGAGAGTGAGAGCGAGAGAGAGAGAGAGAGAGAGAGAGAGAGAGCTCACAATGGGTTAATAAGTGAACAAAAAAATAAAACAAATCTTTTGAATGCAAGGTTAAAAAACACTGTCAAGACGTCCATTGTCAGGAAATGAAACGATAAAATACTGTTACTGTAAAACTAGACCCTTAAAAATACTTACTGGGATGAGGGCGAGCAAGCCGAAACACACCTGAAGAGGTCACAGATCTGGCGGAGAGTTGCCACTGCTGCCGCCGCTGTTCTTTGAATATTAAGTCTGTCTGTGTTTACGTGACAGAGAGAAAAATCTAAACAAAGGAGACATCTAATTTCCGTGGCAGTTATAAAGATTGCTATGACAAGTTCTGACCATTGTTGCCTGGCTGTTTGAATATTTCAGTCGTTGATTTTTCTTTCTTGGTTTTCTTCATTTGCCATCGGTTTTGTTTTATTGCCTCCATACAGAAACTTTACCCTAAACATTTACGCAGGTAAGAGTCTTGTAGGATCCTTTTAGGAGGGGTGGCCCATGTTTGTTGCTTTCCCCCAAAATCTTTTTGATTGGTCTACATCTGTCTGTTCAGTTCATCCCGGAACATTGGGCAACGAGTCCCCATTTTACCAGTATGGCACCTTCTCGTAATTTCCATAACGTGTTTTTTTTTTTTTGTTAACCCCACACCCAACCCAGAGGACCACACAGAAAGACTCCTATTTGGGAGATAACAGAGCACGGTGCCAACAGCGCCCCAGGCACAGGAATCAAACCCAGGACCTTCTTGCTGTGAGGCAGCAGTGCAATGCACTGCACTGCGCCACCGTGCCCCTTGTCTGTCTGTTACAATGACATAAACATACAGCACATCAGGTCGTTATCCATATTAGTTGTATAAAGGTGCTCCCCATGAGGAAATTTGTCCTCCGCATTTGACCCATTCTAGCTGCATTTAGGAGCAGTGGCAGCACCCAGGGGCCAACTCCAGATGTAGAACCAGTACCTTACACAGATTCCGCTGGTTTGGTGCTTGCACCGCTGCCTCACAGCAAGACGGTCCTGGGTTCAATTCCCGCCTGGGGCAGTGTTGGCACCGTGCTCAGGTGGGTTATCTCCCTTTCTGTGTGGACTTTGCCTATGCTCACATGGGTCTCCTCCAATATTAAAAAGGACACAAATTTTGAACATTTTCCTGACCATGACATGGACCTCAAATCGCTTCCCGGGTGCCCCCTCTAGAAACGTACTCCTGAACAGAACAGGACAGGACAGAACAGAGTAACCACTTCCTACAGAATCTGTAACCCGTGGGGGAAATCATTCTCTCGGCCGCTCGCCTCAAGTGTTTCACATATATGTGTCATATCTTTATACAGTTACAGTAGGTACAGAGCTGAATTCTGCCCACAAAAAGAGAATACTTATTCTTTTTTTATCATTTTAAAATATTATTTTCAATGAATATTTCACATTTAAAAAGTTTCAAAGATTAAAAGGTATTTCCAATAAACCTGTGAAATGGTATTGGCTTCAAAAGACAATAGTTATGGCGCAGGTGATTGATAGTGTTGGAAGAAGAGTGTTTCTCTGTTGTGTTGTGTGTGTATATCTGTTTGTTCGAATGTATATTTGATGGTGCAGTATTGTCATATTAAACTCCATAACATCCTGTGTTGTAACATAACCGCTCCACTAAGCTGCTCCACTTTGCTGTCAACCATAAACAACCGCAATTCTGTCTTCATCAGAGAACAGTCATCATTTCCTCCTGTGTTGAGCCCGGTGACTTCACTGCGAGTCAGTACGCAACCTAAACGCCCTCACCAAAGATTCAGACAACCAACCGTGAGGATTATTACAGGTGTGACTGTGAAGTCAGTCCTGTCTTGTAAACTAGCCGCAAAGTGGGAGCGAACATGATATTTCCTTGTTCTTCCAGATTATAAATTTGTCGTAAATTAAAGTTGTAATCGCCAATCAAGCACCATTTGTCAATTTTGATATGAAATTTGGAGGCTGAACTCACTTAACAAAGTAAAACCCAGTTTTGTTCTTGAATTTAACACAGAGGGGTATACCTAACATATTCTGCTGCCTGCTTAATTCTATGCTTTGCCCGGTGTTTTGTTTTTTTTTGGAACATTTTAAGGGCATTGCTTTTCATTGTGACGTTGTGTTTGGGTCGCAGTAATTGACAGGCCGGAGACATTTGATTTAAAGTGGACTGAACAGTACGGGTCACAATGAACGGCGATGGATGCACTGGAATGTTTCACTGTGTGGGTCCGCCTACCAAATTGATTGACCTCCATGTACAAAATCCCCTGCCCATATTGTCAACTCTCAGAGCATCACAGATTGTACACTGTATGAATTAGAACCGCCCCCCCAAAGGGGTTGGGCCATATCAAGTCCTGTCAACAGGAGTTCTGAATAGACTTAAATTGAATCTAAAATTGCATATTATTTGTATTTTTTGAGTCGTTTGTGTGTGTGTGTGTGTGTGTGTGTGTGTGTAAGACTATAGACATAGAATCATACACAAAATGACACAAAAACGTGGAAAATAGAAGAGATGCGACCCCCAATCGCCAGCCCTAAACCCCCCACACCCGTAAAAGCTAATATTACACATAAATTATATTAATAAAACAGGTAAAGTATTGAAAAGCCGAACAGTGTTCTTTCTGAACACTGTTCAGAGAGAGAGAGAGAGAGAGAGAGAGAGAGACAGAGAGACAGATAGAGAGAGAGGACATTGTGCTACTGAGATGTGCTATTTTCTGAGGAACAATCACGTCCGTACAAAGAGAGGATGGGGTCAGGCAAAAAGAAGAGGAGAGCTGTAAGGAGAAGGGTGAGGTGGGTGGGTGAAAGGCTGGTTGGATGGATGCAGGGGGGGAGACATTTCCTCGGGGGAACATTTTTCTCTGCAACACCGTTTTGTCAGAATGTGGTGAAACAACACAGCACAGCATGACACCACCAACACCAGCACTAGCACATAACACTGCCCCATCCCGCCCCCAAGAGCCATAAAAATACCGTAAGGATTCAATAACATCCAACATGTGAGCGAGTATGTCTGTGTCGGGAGTGCGAGAAAGAGAGAGAGAGAGAGAGACAGAATTCTGTGTTTCTACCGTGTGTGTAGGCATTGCTGCTTTTGTTAGAGGTGTGTGTGTGTGTGTGTGTGTGTGTGTGTGTGTGTGTGTGTGTGTGTTTAGCATTGTTTGTGTGTTTCAGTAGCTGTAAATCAGCTTTTGTCTGTCTTATGTTGCCTCCTGTATTCATGATTTTTTTGTTTGTGTACATATGCACGTGTGTTTTAGGTCTTGTTTGGCTGTGGTGTCTGCTAAAACCGTACGCATGCAGGCGGATCACTGCCATGCCAGGTGTCTATGTGTAGGCATTGAGGCGTTCTTTCGAGCGTGTGGAGTGGATGTCGTGCAGCTCCTGCTCCTCTTTGGACTTGATGTCCTCGTACTTCTGCATCCGGCTGGCATCTTTCAGGTAGCCCCAGTTTGCGGCCAACGCCATTAAGAAATGGACCTGCGGGATGGGGGTTGGGGTGGAGGGAGAGGGAAATGGAGAGAGGTGGACTTTAAGGAGTTGGTACAAGGATTATGGGATAAAACCAGAACAGAAGCACAAAGCAAAGAATAGAATCATAAAACATGATGAAGTTATTTAAATACAGGGTAAGAAAAGGCTTATAAAAGTAGAAATACAATTGCACCTTAACTTTTACCTTAAATTTCCAGTTAATCTGTATCAGTTTGCTGTGAAATGTATACTCTCAAATACTCTCAAAGTTATCTTGAGTACAATTACAATTACAATACAACAATACAAAATCATAGTAATAGTATTGCACATGTCTTAGTAATTTCCAAACAGGCTCTGACGTGGAGAGTTCCTCTCTTTTGGCTTTGTAGCCAACCAAAAGGATTTCCGTCTTATCAATCTTGCTGATGCACTTTCGGCATCACCAAGATTTGGCTCCGGGGGCAGAGGGGGCGGTCTCTGTGTATCATTGGCATAGCTATGAAAATTGACATGTTCTCTCTAATTTTGCACAATTAAACACCTAATGGAAGCATGTAAAGTGAGAAAAGCAAGGCCCCAAGGCAGCTCCCATATGCCACATCGGAAGTTATATCATGTTTCTCTGATACATGATCTCCAAGACAGATGAAAAACATTCTACCTGTAATGTTAGTTCTGAACCAGTTCGGGACACATTCAAACAGAATGTGGGAGGGTTTAGGGAGGGAGATGGAGTCTTTCTGGCCAAGGTGCGCCAACATGGCGGGAATTTTTATTGAACAATAAGGTACGCTGGCCACAGGTTTTATCAAGCTGGGGTTGGACCAGGCCATCGCCCAAGTGGTTCCCCAGATACCCTACCTCCAGCTGTCCCAGGGCACACTTCTTTGGGTTGGCGGTGAGCCCAGACTGCCTCAGGGACTCAAGCACAGCGCCCACATGCTCCATATGCCGCTCCCTGTGAATGATAACGTCATCTAGGTAGGCCGCACCGTATGCTACATGCGGATGCAGGACGTGGTCCATGAGTCTCTGAAAGGTGGCTGGGGCACTGAACAACCCGAATGGTTGGTCCATAACATACTGTATTTCATTCTTACTGGTGCTAGAACCTTCCTCCCAGTTTTCTTTAATTAGGTCTAGCACCCCCGGGGTCTCCTGCCAAACAGGAGTTCAAAGGGAGAAAATCCCAAGGAGGCCTAGGGAACCTCCTGGGAACAACAGGGGGTCCAACCACTTGTCCCAATTACGGCTATCGTCGTGAATGAACTTTCGAATCATGTTTTTCAGCGTTTTATTAAAGTGCTCCACCAGTTGGTTTGGGGATGGTTAACGCTGGTCCGCATTGAGCGGACGCCCAGTAACTTGTAAAGTTCCCAAAGTGAACATGACATAAAGGTAGTGCCCTGGTCAGTCGGGATTTCCTTCGGAATACCGACTCGGGAGATGACCTGAAACAGCGCCTGCGCCAAATTTTTGGCCGTAATACTGCACAGGGGCATTGCTTCTGGGTTGCATAATCCACTAGGACGAATACACTGGTATGTTCTTCTCCAGTACTTCAGTGATGTGTCATCATGTCTTCAGCTAGCTGACATTTTCTCCTGTATGGCACTCGAGGACATGGATGAGACCAGCCCTGCTGAAGCCCCACTGATCAGCTGTCCTCAAGCAGCCGCGCCCACTGAGAGTCCTCTCACTGAGGATGACATGCACTCTGCTTACAAGAAGCTTGATTCAGTTGGGTTGAGTGGGCTTGACATGAACTCTTGCGATGGTTCAGTGTAAAAGCAAGATGGCTGACTTGATTGTGCGCTACGAGGACATCTTCTCACACCATCATCTGGATTGTGGAGAGGTGAAGGGTTTCATACATCGCATACACCTTTCTGATTCCAAGCCTTTCCGACTACCATACAGAGATGGAAGAGAAGGAAGAGAAGTCAACAAGTGAATATGCATCTGCCTTGATTCTTGAACGGAGATGTGTCTGTACAGACTTTCACTGGTTGAACAAGAGGACCCTAAAAGATGCTCACTCTCTCCCCCAACAGGCCGACTGCCTGGCTGTGCTCGGAGGAAACTATTTGTTTTGTACTATGGACCTGACCTCGGGCTTCAATAACATGCGGCTGCACGAAGACGACAGAAAATACTCTGCCTTTACTACTCTCATGGGCTTGTACAAGTATAACCGCCTACTGCAGGGCCTCTGCAATAGTCCTGGGAGTCTCATACGCATGATGACTAGCATTTTTTGAGACCAGAACTACCTGAGCCTGTTATGCTATGTGGATGATTTGCTGGTTTTTGCACCTGATGAGATGATGGCTCTCAAGTGCTTGGAGATGGTGTTTAGCAGACTCTATGGTCATAACCTAAAGCTGGCCTCCAAGAAGAGCGTCTTCCTTCAGAAATCTGTGAAGTTCCTTGGGAACATTATCAATGAGAATGGTGTGTTGAACGACCCCAGCAAGGTTGAGGGCATCACAAAGATGATGGGTATTGACCTGATGGAAGCAGGTGGCATGACTCCCTCACAGAAATGGATCAGATCTTTCCTTGGGATGATCAATTACTATCAGAACTTTGTGCCCAGCTTTTCTGCCATTGGCAAACCTCTCTTGTCTTTGTTGACAAGCCAGAAACGGAAAAAAAAGCAGAAACCTCAGCTTAAACAAAGGCCACAAGGCGGGAAGTTGAGTGCTGCTGACTGGACTCCTGTTATGGAGCAGGCTTTTCAGAAGCTGAGAACATCGCTGGTTGAAACAGTAATTTGGCTCACCCCGATTTCACCTGTCCTTTCAAGTTGTCAACATACGCTTCCCTTGATGGTATTGGTGCTGTTTAATCGCAGATCCAAGAGGGTGAAAATACAACAAGACCCATCGCGTTCACAAGCAAGTCCTTTTCTCTGTCTCAGAGAAACTACCTGGCTCATCGGTTGGAATTCTTGGCCTCAAAGTGGTCAATCTCTGACAAGTTCAGCCATTAATTTGAAGGGGCATGAGTTCACTGTCTGGACAGACAACAATCCGTTGGCTCATATCATGACAAAGGCCAAGCTGGACTGCTGTGAGCAACACTGGGTGACCAAGTTAACCAGCTACAACTTTCACATCAAGTAGAACATAGTCGCAGATGCCCTGAGTCGTGTGCCTTTTGTTAAGGAGAGAGTTGGCCACAGACTGCTTCAAGAACCTTACAGGAGTCTCCTTACTGAAGTCTAAGATGTGTTGAGTACCTCCATTCAAGATACCTTCCAATGGTCCAGTGGTCATGATGAGACTCCATGTGGAACAGAGAGTCCTACTCAAAGTCTGTCCATACCTGTGTATGTCCACACTCAGTCCCTGGAGATGGATGCGGTGTCTGCTGTCTTAGTCACATGGTGGAAGGTTGGAACAAGAACACATGCTTTTGCAGCTCTGCTCCATTTGCCAAAGTTGATCCCAGCTGGTCAGGACTCACTCCCTGCTTACATAGAGAAATAACTCTGTGATGAACAGCTCAAGGACAGAACTCTCTCTCGTGTTTTGTGTTATGTGGAGTGATGCCGCAGACCCTCCAGGAGAGAGCGAGCAAGAGAATCAGTCACAGTTGTGAGATACCTGAAACACTGGGAGGAACCTGTTGTAAGCAATGGCATACTCCACAGAGTCTCAAGGGATCATGTCGCTAAGTCAAAACGTCACCAGTACGGGGTACCTGAGTCGCTCAAAGCTGAAGTCCTGGGAGTCGTGTAATGACCATCAGGGCCAGTTCAGGAGTCTGAGTTTGGCTAGACAGAGGTTCTTCTGGCTCAATCTTGACAGAGACGTGAGAGACTATGTCTGCAACTGTAGTTGCATCGTCAGAAGAACTGTTGAATCTGCCGGCAGTGCACCATTGGAGAGCATAACATCTGCCAGGCCACTCCAGCGGGTTTGCATTGACTTCTGGTCAGCAGAGGACTCAAGGAACAAGTCAGCCGATGTATTGGTACGAACCGACCATGTCACGAGAATGGTACAATCGTTCCCCTGCAAAAGTCAGTCGGCCAAGCAGGTGGCAAAGGTCCTCTGGGATAAGTACTTCTGCGTCTATGGCTTCCCAGAATGTATCCACAGTGACCAAGGAGCTAGTTTTGAGAGTCAACTTATCAGCGAGCTGCTTAGGAGCTGCTTGGGAACAGCTTAGGAGCTGTCAACGGTGTGAGGAAGTCACACACAATCCCGTATCACCCAATGGGTAATGGCAGTGTGGAACATTTCAACGGGACCCTTGGCAACATGATCAATGCGCTGGCACCTGACACAAAAGCTAACTGGCCAAGACAGTTACAGACATTGATATTCATGTACAATAGCACAGCTCACGAGACAACAGGCTTTGCACCCTTTTTTCCAGATGTTTGGCAAGGTTCCTCGTCTTCCAGTTGACATGTTGTTTCGTACTGTTCTGAATGATCCAGCTGTGGTCAGTTATGACAAGTATGTGCTGTCTCTCACAAAAGACCTGGGAGAAGCTATGGTAATAGCCAAGGAACATGTCACAAAGGAACTGTGCCGTCACACTGAGCTCAACAGCAGGGGAAGGTGAAAGGGCCCGTCAATTATGTTGGTGACCGTGTGCTGTTGGCGAACAAGAAAGAGGAAAGAGGAAGGTCGCAGACCGTTGGTAGTCTACTGTCTACACAGTGATGGAAAGAAATTCTGAGACTCATACATACAGGATTCGTGATACCGTCACTGGCCAGGAGAAAGTTGTCCATCATAATCTGTTGATGGAAAACAAATCAACTAATCCTGCCTGTGGACATTGCAAGTGGGATCTCTGACCCAGCCTCATCCTCATCTTTTGTTCAGACCTTAAACTCAAATCATGACGCTGTGTCAGAAGTGGAACGTGGTTCCTAGCCTGATGTGTCTGAAGTGAGTGGAGAAATGAAAAATTGGACGTTGGTTCATAAAAGAGAGAGAGAGCTGATTCCTTGACTGTACCGGAGTCCGTGGATCCTGAGGGAAGGACCCTGGAGTGGATCACACAGCAACCATTCATTTGACACTCACATGCCAATTCTAATTCATGCCTGATTCTAGTTCTGTGACAGACACTGACGTTAGTAGTAATACAGGGCAGACAAGTGCTCTTGTGACAGTCTGACAACACGAGTGAAACAATGTACTGTTACTATTGCTTCGACCACACAGTCCGAACCTCCTAGTACACTCACATAGTTCAAGTCTAGGTTTGGTTCTCCAGTCAAACCAGATTGATTTGTGAAATGTCAGGACAGAAAGTTATTCATGACATGAGGTCAAATGTTTGTTTTATATATGCACCTGATAAGATATAGGTCAGGATATGTATGTGTGGAGGTGTGTTCTTGCCCAGGGCCAGGGAATGAGGAAGAGGAGGCAGGCGCAAAACAGCGCCTGTTGGCGTGTATTTACTTGCTGGTTTAAATAAAAAGGTGGCCCTTGGCCAAAAAGACAATTTTAAATGCTCGCAGGCAAAATACTTAAGTAGTTTGTTCAGCGCTTCCGGCGCGTTCGGTAGCGCGTTCCTCGCACCCCGTCAATAGCATGTTCTGCAAGCATGTCGCAGTGCTTCACCGTGGGGACAGCAAACCCTATATTAGTTTCTGGTTTAGGATCAGACGAATCAGCGGAGTCCCTCCGTTGATTCGGCTGAATTGCAGCAGCTGAGCAGCCCCGGAATGGAAGCCTTGCACTGCCTGTCTGCTTGACCACGTCCCCTTGGCCCACTACAGTGTGTTTTATAGAGATGTTTATCTCTTTCTGTAGGCTATTAGTACACAGTGTGAATGGGTCTTGTGGGTTGTATAAGACATGTATAAGGCCAGTAGTTGGTTGGAGAGATATGTTTTTTTTCTTCACATGCTTCATCCTTTGGGATACTTTTGAGGTTGACTAGCTTGTCATTAGGTGACCCTATTTTATGTTTTGAGATGTCGGGTACTTGTGTGCCTAAGTTGGTGCTGTGTAGTTGCTGCGTATATATAGCGAAATTCAGGGGAGGTGGGTGTAACAGATTTAAAAATGTAGTTTTGATTATGTATGAGTTTCCCCAGAAATAAGCAGTCTAAGCTTGCATTATTTGTAATGGAGCCTCTTTCGAGTTGTGGTGTGCTACAGGTCTGCTGTGTTTTGTCCATTGTGTGTTGCCGTACCTCTTTAGAGCGTTGTTGCCATGAGACAGAGGGCCTGTAAGGTACAACACCACCACATTCTATGCAGGTATTTTATGTGTCGTTCTCTGTTTCCAGGCCTTCTTTAAAATTAAAAAGAAGATAAAAATCACAATGTTGTCCATCGGTTCTTCACTGAATGACCACTGCTAAAAAAGGGACAGGGCTCCTTGGCGGCGCAGCTGTACTGGATTTTCCCTTATAGCCTCTTTAGCGTTGATTGGTCAGACCCAGCTGGGAGAGTTTTCATATAATATATGAAAACTCTGGCCATGTCAGAGAAACAGACTGATCATACCTTATATTTTATATTCCTGTTTTGCCAGTGAGCCTTTGTGTTATCATTATTAATAAAATCCTCACCATGTCAGTGCTCCACTGCCAGAACGACTCCCTCTCCCTCCCTAAATCCCTATATGTGGGAAGAGACACCCACATTATCTTTGTGTCTTTCCCACACAAGCAGGCGCAGAGCTGTGCGCCAGTCGAGGTCATTCTGTCATACTAGCACTCACATCCCCACTCAGCCCTCTGCCCACAGAAAAAATATATATATTAGAAAAAAAAATCCCACAATCACACTGGGAACATGACACCCAGACTGTCCCTTCTCCGGTGTGTTTGTGACGTTGAATGTGACACACCGGAAAAAAAAGACTTGTTTACTGGAAATGGAGTCAATCGCCTATTTTTAGCGATTTTACCTGCATGTAAAAATTAATTACCACAGTGATCTGCAACAGAAATAGTACTAAGATAGAACAGAATATCTCGTTGTCATTGTACAAGTAGGATACAATAAATTGTCCTCTGCATTTGACCCATCCTATACCTAGGAGCAGTGAGCAGCCGCAAGTACAGTGCCCGCAGACCAACTCCAGCTCTTTTGCCAGTGCCTTGATCAGGGGCCCCGACAGGAGTATTAACTAGGGCTGGATATTGTTAAAAGAATTACCAGTTTATACCAGTACCCTGAAAGTGATACCAATACCAATAGAGTACTTAATTTGATGCCTTTCTTTGTCTACGTTTCAGTATCAACTATACACATCATCTGAATGGTAGCATTCAGTAGTACAACATGCCACCACTCCTCCCCAGCCAAATTACTTTTACATGAATACGTTTTGAAAGTCATCAAATAATTGAAATGTTTATTAAAAAACTGTACAAAACTGCACAATGAAGTATTGGGCCAGTACAGGAGGAATGATTACAGTGAGGACAACATTTTTCACTGTTCATATGGACACCTGACTGTTGTTTTAAGGCAGACTTAAAAAATATTGAACCTATCCTTTAATTGTTGTAGCTAATGCTGGGGTAGAGCACTATCTTTCGATGGTGTACAAAACATACAAACTCCTCACGAAGAGGACCTGGGATGGCCAGGATTCAAACCCAGCACCTTCTTGCAGTGAGGCAACATGCTAGCCAGTGAGCGACCGTGCCACGGTCATGTTTAAGTTCAAGTTCAAGTTCGACCATGATACTTGAAATGTTGCTTCCAAAAACATAGCAAATTCCTCACATTTTGTGCCAGGTTAAAGCAGTTGGTCAATGGTGGAAAACAGTATTCTAGGATTATTCCCACCCTTTGTAACAATCTTTGAAAAATGGTATTTTCTTGCAGCATGTACTGTACAGCATTGCTACATACAAATAATGATTCATTATAAATGCTATGATGGACTTATAGTCCAGGCTCTTACAAGCTCTGAGAACTTCAGTTCTGCTGTTGCATCTGGGAACTGTTTTTGAGCTCCGGTTTCTTTCATGTTCCTGGTTACAAGACTTGAGAGTGAGGGGCTCAGGATGGGGATGAAAGATCTCCCCTCGAGCTTGGAAAGAAAGTAGGTCCCTCTGTAACGGAAGAGACCATAGTCAAGCTTGTGGCAAATGAAGAGTACAGAATGACTTGTGGCCATTTGTGTCCTAGTGCATCCACCTCCATCAGCGCATCCAGGTCAGTCAGGGAGAAAAACCTGGGGCAGTGAGACTTCTCTCTCAACGTGTGATGGTCTGTCCCAAGAGATTCAGCCATCGGGCCTTTTCTTGGGTAATTATGGTGCCCATGGCTCTTCCTGCTGACTGGACAGCGCAGTGAGAAGCAGGCAAAGGTCAGTCACCCTGGGTCCTCTTTCCGCCATGGAGCTGGGGGGTCACGAGGTCTCGACTGAGCGTGACTGAGAAATCACTATAGTATTCTTCCTTGGAGAGGACAATTTCTGACACGGCCAAAGATTCATTGGACTCAACAGTGCCAGCTACCATGAAACCTAGCTCTTCGGCGGGAGGCACTCACCAGTTTCATTCATGAGCGGGTTGACAGAGTCCAGCTGATCTCCCCAGCTGACGCCAGGTGCTGTCAGTCTTCTCTCTCGAGCCGGTGGCCGTGGAGAGAAGTGGGTCTTGAGAGTGAACCGACTGCAGTGTTTGCAAGAGCCATCGCAATCGCAATCTATTGCATGTTGCAGCCCGAGACAAGCAACGCATACTTGGTGAATATCCGCTGCTCAAATCTTGCATCCACATGCACATGCTCATGGTGGGAGCCTGTTTTCATCTTTTGCAGGTGTGGTGTTTTCCTCTTTTGCAGGTGTGGTGTTAAATTTAGACTGCCAGCCAATCATTGACTAGCATAATGATATTTTAGGACTACACAGGACTAGTTGTAGTCCTAAAATGAGAGATACTGGGCGAATGTTGAAAGAGAACTACGATCTGTGGACAAAGGCCATTGGGTAACCCCAGATGAGCACCAGTGGGAGAAAGTTGAGGGCAAAGGCAGGAAAGGGGGGAGGACTGGAGAGAATGAGGCTGATAGTTGTTATCCAGGGTCACGTGGTATAACCAGGGTCTGACAGTGTCACTGGTCTCTTTGTTGCGGAGAGGCCGATGACAAGTCGGAGTTGGTGGCTTTGAGCCGCTGATACTGGGATGGAGCAGACTGCGGTGCATTAGGGCAGGGCCAGATGGGTGATGAAGGGAAGAGCGGAAATTCCCCCTGAGTAGTTTCACCCCAGATCTATTTGGACAAAGGCCATTAGGCCTGAAAAGGAACCTATTGAAGTTATCGATTATACTCCGCCCTTTTGAAATTAAGGTTGTGAAATGCAATCAGTTCAGCACAAGATTAAGTTTGTCAAAAGCAATCAGTTCAGCACAAGGAGTCTGCTGAATTTCTCTATTCCTTTGTCCACTGATGGTAGGGGACCACTGATAAATGACAGAATCTCCAGTTGGGCAAGACTGTCAAGCAAGACGGTCCACAAAGTCCTGTTTAACAGTTCTAACTGCTTGCTTTGGGTACCATTAGTCCCCACATGAACAATGATTTTATCAATCCTTGTGTGACAGACAATTTCTGGGGGGTTTTATCATTGAAGGCGCTCACCATTGCACCTGGGAAATTATATATTTTTAATACCACCAATGTCTCTATCAGCAGAGTCTCCCACAATCAGAGTGGATGGCTAGCTTGCTTGATCCGATGGGGTTCCGTGGTTTAGTCCATTGACTCGATGAGCTCTTTTTGGGATTTCTCCCTTTGGGTCACCATCATCTGTCCTCTGTTCTCTCTTATACATGGTGGTCAACAGTACTCTGTGTTTCCAGTTTTTGCTAATGGTTCAAACCTATTCTGCAGTCGTATGGTTGGTCTGTTCGTGCCTAGTGTGGTATGAGCTAACCTGAGCGTTGTTCCATACTTGACTATAGCTGTGCTTTTGTCCTTGGGTTTTGCTCCCAACTTGAACCAGTAGTTAGTTATTCTCTCTAATTGTAGAGGGCTGTACTTGTACTGGTTCAGTTTTACCAAGCTTTGGAAAGGTTATAGTGTAATTTATACACGGTTCTTCATTTTGAGCTTGCCTTGCTGTGCAAAGTTTTGTCAGGCCACTAATTGGAGGCTTTAGCAGTGTGTCATGAAGTTATCCAAAATTTTCCAAAGATTTGATGCTGGTTTCGAGTACAGCAATCTTCTGTAACAGTCGAAAGCAGTCTGTGGATCCTGATGATGTTGAAGCGAGGGGAGCCATATGTTGTCCACACACCACACTGTAGCTTGTGCTTTTTAAATAATAAGTCAAAATCCTTTACAAACAGTTGTAAAATGAGTGTCCAGTTATTAGATGGAGCCACTGTTTCTTCTTTAAGCGGTATAGCTGAGATTGGTGAAAATAGAAGCAAAGTTGAGAACATAGTACAGAGTACAGAACAAGGCAAAACCCATCTGCTCCACGTGAAGGACAGTAACATAACGGTAGTAACGTGTATGTATATATATTTACACATATATATATATATATATATATACGTATATATTCACAGTAGCAGCCACTTCGAGAGGGCAGCTGAAACATGACAGGAGCCAGGCAGATTCGGGATTGGGGCGTAGCTGACCTTGCTGTCCTTGCTCGGATCTTGCCACTAATGATATCCCCCTTGATGACGTAATTTTTCGCCGGCGCAAAAGCATTGCAACTGCTTTTCCACAAATGCAGCACCCCTCAGCTGCATTTGTGGAAAAGCAGTTGCAATGCTCTATCTGTCCACCGGAGGGGAGCAGTGGTTCAAAACGTAAAGCAAGTTGCGTATACTGGAAAATATTGCGTTTGTTAAATGAAAAATATACATGTTTTGGAATTGAACATATGTTCTGTACATCTAATATACTATATATATATAATCAATATATACTATATATACTATACTCAATATATACTATCTCTGGTTTTAAAGAACAAATGGTTTGAAAGAATGAATCCGTGTTGTTTATTATTGTAGATCTATTTAATTGAATGAAACTAATAAAAACACTGTGCGTAACCGTGTGTAGCAGGTGTTTTAATTTAAAATCTGCTGCCAGAGTTCTCACCCACACCAAGCCCTGGCAGCACATCACCCCCACCCTCATCAATCTCCACTGGCTCCCTGTCAAATCCAGTATCTCCTATAAAACCCTACTTTTAACCTACAAATCCCTCCATGCCCTCGCCCCGCAGTACCTAGCTCACCTCCCCCACCCCTATGCTGCGTCTCGGAAGCTCCGGTCCTCTGACACGGGTCTGCTCTCCATCCCCCGCATGAGGCTTTGAACCTTCGAGGACAGAGCCCCCAGTGTGGCAGCCCCGACTCTCTAGAACTCTCTCCCCACTGACATTCGGAATGCTCCATCCCTGGCCACCTTCAGCCTGCTAAAAACCTACCTCTTCAACAAGGCCTACTGTTATTTATCTTTTTTTTTCTTCGATGTGTTTGTTTTTTGTTTTTTGTTTTCCACTGAAAAGGGTCCTTGCGTTCCTGAAAGGTGCTATATAAGTCCCAGTAATTTTTATCCTTATTATTATTAATTTACATAAAACAATTGTGAAATATCGCAACAAATTTAATAGCAATACTTAATTTATCGCAAAACTTGCCCTATTGTGCGCTTTGTGTGGGAACTTTTTCATAGTTCCAAGGACTTTTTTTTAGGAACCATCCCTTTTATTGTGTCCGCAGGAACTACTGTTGGAACGATCGTTGTTCTTACAACTCACACAAATTTTAGTGGACTGATAGGGTGAAATCAGTTAACGTTAAGGAGTAAATACAACATGGAACTTGTGCTAAAACCCCATTGGATGACATCACATCAGCATCACCAGTGCCAGTGTCTGGTTCTCAGGGACCTCCCCAAGGTCTTACTTCCCCTCAGGGAGTCCCCACAACTCTTGGGTGCGAAAACACAGCATTGTATTATGAGGTCCCAGATGATTCCCATCCCTATTTGAGACAAATAGGAGTGGGAATATATATATATATATATTTAGATAAGGAAATTCATATATTTGAGTTGCCATATTTCCTCAAATATAAACAGTTCCTCACAATAACAACTGGGCCTCTAACAAATACCGGGGGTGTTGTAAACACAAAACAAATAAAGGCCTAAGCCCTACCTCAGATCAAGACCAGGGTTAGGCGAAAATCCAAGGATGAACTACTGATGCCTGTCATACAACATGTGTACATTAAGCATTATGTACATTTGCGCTGCTTTTCTGTCAATTGATACATTCATGAATACAATCATGCACTTTGTTGTCTTCAACTCATTGTGTGAGAGGTAAACCTAACTCTGACAATTGGAGCTGGAGTTTTTTTTGTCCTACAATGTGTCGTGTGTGCACCTTATAAGTTATTATCACTTATTACTACTACTCTTTGGAAATACAAATTTGAAGTATATTATTAGTATCTATCGATCCCCGTTACTTTTCAGAATGACAACTAATGCACACGCACACACAAGTAAAATTGACCATCTGTGCATAATGACTATTGTATGAAATCATTTATATCTGTATTGCTGCATCACCCTTTATTGTTTATCACATGTTTTCACTGTTGTGTCTATTGCTTCCTCCTCTCTGTTGTTTTTTTATAATAATCTATAATAACCTATACATATGCAAACGCTGACCCATTGATGATCCACATTCCAATGGAGTAATAAACCCCTTTTACACTGAGCGGTGAACATTCCCACCCAACCAATGGCCCCCTCTCTTTATTCCCCTCTCTGTAGAGGGGGAATCAAATATTCAGCTTACTATCATACAGGACTTCTTAATAATTCTTAATAATTTTTAATAATTCTTAGTAAATAATTGCCAATTTATTGAAAGTTGGCAACCAATCCGTGAAGACTTTACACTATATCAGCAGTAAAACAATCTTGAGTGTTAAGAAGGATCCATAATAATGTTTAGTCTCTTTAACATTTGTACAAATAAATATAATATCGCTGGAGTTGATTTTATTTGATTGACTTTTATTGATTTATTTTTAACATTTTATTGACAATAAACATGTGGATTAAAATAAGGCATTAAGACCTGTTCTCATTCATATGACAAAAAAATCATTTGACTTTGAAAGATGATCTCTAGTCAGGGTTCAAAGGACAATATATCAGGTTAGGGTTAGCGTTAGGGGTGAAAATCTGAAATCTCTCTCTGAATTGTGATTGTGTTTTTGTGAAGTTAGAGCCAACTCATGGTGACACTGCAATTGAATGAATGGGCGTGTTTGCAGTTGAAATTAAACATGCCCTGTCAGAACACATGAGAAGGAGGGCGAATTCCAGCCGGTTGGCAGCCAGTTGGGAGCCATCTGGTAGTTGGATGGAAACTGGCTGGAAGCTGGTTGCAATTTGGCTGTCAACAGGCTGGGACAGCCCTCTTGTAGTAGCTCCTACTGAATATGTGTGTGTGTGTGTGTGTGTGTGTGTGTGTGTGTGTGTGTGTGTGTGTGTGTGTGTGACAAAGTTAAATGGTTCTGTTCAACATGCGCCTAACAGAACTATTTTAGCAAAGACAAAGTTGATGCACAAAGGCTGCAGTCAAAAGTGGAACTGTTGACCGGTTGGGCTATTCATATGTTTGTCTCCGTAGGGGTTAATGAACCCACTTCAGTTGGTTTATGAACCTTTTGTATGTATATTGATTTATGCTCTGGTCTCTCAAAAGTATTATCCGCTGGGTTCAGATAAATGAGTATTGACTGTACATCCTTGTGTCCTTAGCTTTATTATCTTTATGTCGAATGGGAACCTTGTGGATAACAGATTTGCTGTAGGATAATGGGTCCTTCGGCATTGCTACATGGGGACACTCTGTAGTCCTAATTCAGGCCTGGCTGCAGGGGAGGAACTTTAATTCTCAATAGGGAGGAGCGGTGGCGGGCTCTTTCGGCCTTTGCATGGTTCCACAGGACAAGGTGTTTAAGCTATTGGAAGATCTTAAGTTTTCTAAAGCAACTGGGCTAGATGATATGCCTGCCAGATTTGTAAAGGATGCTCCTGAACATATTCACACTCACACTCACACTTACATTTAGCAGACGCTTTTATCCAAAGCGACTTACAATTGTTCAAACAGCGACGGACGCAGCCATCAGGAGCAATTAGGGGTTAAGTGTCTTGCTCAAGGACACTACAGCATGCTAGCAGGAAGAGCCTGGGATCGAACCTGCAACCTTTAGATCACTAGACCACCAGCCCTACCGCCTGAGCTACCATCCCAATATTGCACCATATCTCACTATTTTGTTTTAACCCGTGCTGTCAGCATGCTGGGCATACAACACAGAGTATTTGTATGCCATAACATCTAGGACGGAGTTAATCTGCAAGTGGAGTTCAACTTCTCAACCTGCAATGCAACTCTTTATTTATTCTTGAATCATCAAGAACTACTGTAATAACTCTGCCGTGTGGATGATCTGTGGGATGCCAAGAGCACAGTTTTTTGTTACACAGAGAGAGACAAATAAACATAGAACCAAACAACATGTACATGGAAAAACATAAACATAGACACACCGGACAACAATATGTATTGAGTTAATTAAGTCCAGAAAAACTGGAACATCAATTCGGCATGTGGCCGTTATGTAACCAGGAGAGTGTTGGGGGTGTGTTCAAAGCAGTCGCTGGTGGTTTGGGTGTACCTGTGATAAGACTAGCTTGACTAGCTTGAATGTTATTCTCCCTTGTAAGTCGCTTTGGATAAAAGCGTCTGCTAAATGACTAAATGTAAATGTAAATGTAAGACTGCCTGTATGTGTGTGTCTGTTTGTGTGTGTGTGTGTGTGTGTGTGTGTGTGTGTGTGTGTGTGTGTGTGCGTAAGACTATAGACATAGAATCACACGCAAAATTAGACAAAAACCTGGAAAATAGAAGAAGTGTCCACAGGTGAGTGCAGTAGGCCAGGCAGTAGGCCCCCTGGACTTGACCGTGCCCCAGCACGGAGGCACCCAACCCGACCAGCAACAGTCAGGCCCATGACCAGCCCCTGGCCGTCGCGCATGCGGACCACAGAGCAGAGGGCAGCAGATGCCCTCCCCAGCACGGCCTTCCAGCGACGAGTGCCCCGCGCACCGAGAACACCAGAGAACAGGTACCCAGGCAGCCCGGTGCGTGGATAGTCCGCCCCCCACCAAAGGAGACCAAATGTGGAGCCCGTGCCGAGCACACCAGGCCAGGTTCAGCTACCACCTGGTCACAGGACCAGAACCAAGATCCACCACCCGCCCACGGGGAGGGGCATCTCAGTGGCGTGCCGACCATGGGGCCAAGACTCTAACCCGCAACTGGCACCCCCCGCCCCGACCAAAGCCCCAAACCCGCAACCACGCCTCAACCTAATACACGGAAGGCGATCAAAATTGGTTGGTGGTGTTTGAGTGGTGGGTCCTCTGAGGAGAGGTAAACGAGGAGACATACAGATGGGGAGACTGGAATGCTGTTACCCAGAAGGGTTGATGGCTTCTTGGTGATGTTGGTCCAGAATGTCTGGATAGGTGGGCAGGGCCAGATGGCATGTAAGTGGTCATTTCTGGTATTAAGGGAACAGTGACAAACAAACGTCTTTATCCACAAAACCCTTTTTTTTTTTTGGTGATATTTTCTCTGTGCAGAATCTTATATTGGATGAGTTGCATTTTAGAATTGCAGGTCATAGATAAGGTCAACACCTTATCCATGATTATGATTATAATTTGATCTTATCTTATCAAATAGGCTTCCACAGGTTGATATTGGTGGAAACAGCAAGGTCTCTTTTCCTCTCCATTATGGGTAAAGATAGTGTCATCTGTTGTTAATAAAAGTTTGTATATTCTGGAAAAGGGATTTTTTTAAATTACCTATATGAGTAAGGTGTTCAATCATCAGAGGTTGTTGTTTGCTAATTTGATTTAATCTTTTAGAGACTGCTGTAGTGGAAGGAATTGCAATAAACTGTGACCAATGCAATACCATCTTTTCCAAGGCCTGGAGATTATTGGTCTGTTTTTAACCGGAAAATTCAGGTTGTGCCAGATTGGAGTGAATTTGTTAATGAGTGTGACCACTGAGTTTGTTGAATCTCCACCAAGATGACAGAGATGTTGCAATGAATGGGTTTTTAATGCAATTATGTTTCTATATTGATTCAGTAAAGAATAGTAGATGAGATATTGAAAAATCCTGACATTCTGTTTGTTCAATGTCTTGCCATCCATGGCCTAATTGTTGCTCTGGTCCTGAACATTTTATTATAAATTGAAGATGGTTTGCTAAATAGTAGCTTTGGGTAATAAAAGCTTTGGGTTTCAATAGCATGGCTTCTGAGTGGATTGGGTCATATTTGACTGATAGGTATCAAAGAGTTGACATTAACAGCACTTTTTCTGAGACCAGAGAAACCAAATGTGGTGTGCCACAGGGAAGTGTCCTAGGTCCTTTGCTCTTTCTGTTATACATTAATAACAGGAAATCTGTTTGAAACTGTACTCCTTTTTCTATATGCAGACGACTCTGCATTATTGGTTTACCACAACGACAAGAACATTGTTGATAGCCAGTTAAGTGATTAATTGAAAAACATCAGCAAGTGGCTGTCTGAAAATTAACTGTCTTTGTATCTTGGGAAGACTGAATCTCTATTATTGGTTTCAAAAAGGTTGAGTAGGTCCTTGGAGTTCAGTATTACAGTGGGAGACACTGATTGCTGCCAAAACATGTGTTAAATGCTTGGGCTGTGAGTTGTACAGATCCCTGAGTGGAGAGATTATGGGACAAAACGTTATTACCAAGATGAACCAGAACATACAATTTCTGGCACAAGCCTGAATTTTGGACAAGATTCAAGATTCAAGATTTTTATTTGTCACATACATATACATACTTTCATACATATATGCAGTGAAATGTAATGCAACGCACCCGGTGATACTTTCAGCAAACAATATGTCCTAGGAAAATATAAAAATAAAAAAAAATCTTTCTAATAGGCCGACTAACTGACTCCTAAAACGTAATACAGTAAGTTGAATACTTATAGAATAAAATAAAAATATATAGAAAAAGATACAATAAAAATAAAAAGAAATAAAATGGAATAGATAGAGGGAATATGCCTATGTATATACAGATATGTGCATTTAAAGTGGCATGTGACTTAAAGTGGCATGTGAATGTGAATAGTGTGGGGTAGTGTTTGGGATAATACAGCACAGTATACAACAGTACGGCGCAGCAATACGGCATCACGAACAACCCTGAACAGTGACACAGTATGCGGTACAGTATGCTACATATAGTACAGTAGGTAGTGGAGCCTATGTGTATGGCTCAGTTAGGACCCCTGGTGAGGTCAGCGTTGACAGTTCTAATGGCTTGCGGGAAAGAACTCTGTCTCAGTCTCTCTGTTCTCGCTGTGTGACTGCGGAGGCGTTTGCCTGACCGCAGCAGCTGGAACAGTCCGTTGTTGGGGTGATGAGGATCCTTCATGATCCTGCGGGCTCTGCTACTACACCTCCTGGTGTATAACTCCTGCAAGGGCGGGAGGGTAGTTCCAGTGGTACGTTCAGCTGAACGCACCACCCTCTGCAGGGCCCGCCTGTCCTGGGCAGTACAGTTCCCAAACCAGGCAGTGATGTTGCCTGTCAGGATGCTCTCCACTGCTCCAGGGTAGAAGGACTTGAGGATCCTCACCGAGACCCGGAATTTCCTCAGCTGCCTGAGGTGGTAAAGACGCTGCCTCGCCTTTCTCACCAGAGTGTCTGTGTGTACAGTCCATGTTAAGTCCTCTGTGATGTGGACTCCCAGATATCTGAAGCTGCTCACCCTGTGGACAGAAGTCCCATTTATAAACAACGGTGTGTGCGTCCTCGATTGTGATCCACGCCTAAAGTCCACAATCAGCTCCTTGGTTTTGCTGACGTTCAGGTGGAGGCTGTTGTCCTGGCACCAGAGTGACAGGTCAGCCACCTCCTCGCGGTAGGCCTTCTCATCGCAGTCGGTGATCAGGCCCACGACCACGGTGTCGTCAGCAAACTTGATGATGGTGTTGGAGCTGGACCTGGCCACACAGTCATGTGTGTACAGGGAGTACAGTAGGGGGCTGAGGACGCAGCCCTGGGGGGATCCTGTATTCAGGGTGAGGGAGCTTGACATGTACTTCCCCACCCTTACCACCTGGGGGCGGGCTGTGAGAAAGTCCAGGATCCAGGCGCACAGCGGAGCATTCAGTCCGAGCTCCATCAGCTTGACAGCCAGTCTGATGGGGACTATGGTGTTGAAAGCTGAACTATAATCGATGAACAGCATTCTCACATAGGCCCCCTTCTGGCCATCCAGATGCGTGAGCGTGGTGTGCAGTACCTGGGAGACCGCGATCTGCCATCTGGGCCCGCAGCTTTCTTGGTGTTCACCCGCATCAAAGCCCTCCTGACCTCGTGCACGGACACTGAGAGTGCGCGCTCATCCCCAGCGGTGTAACTCCAATTAGCCGGCGAGCTAGCGGTTTTGCTGCCAGACTCAAACCGCGCATAAAATTAGTTCAGTTGGTTGGCTAGGGAGGCGTCCACACTCGTGGCTGGGCGGGAGCTGCTCTTGTAATTAGTAATAGTCCGCAGCCCCTGCCACAAGCGTCTTGCGTCCCCTCGCTCCATCTGCAGCTCCACGGTCTCTCTGTACGTCCGTTTGGCGTCCCTCACCGCCCTCCGCAGATTGTACGACGCCGCTTTGTAATTGTCCATATTACCAGATACAAGACAATCGTTGTAAGCGGCCGTGCGAGCATTCAGAGCGCAGCGGATGGATTTATCAACCCACGGATTCTGGTTTGGAAATATCCGAACTTTCACCGTGGGAACAATGTTGTCTGCTAGCGTAGTTACAAAACTTACTACAACCTCCGTAAACTCGCTGACGTCACTTGAATTTGATTGGAACATGTCCCAGTCTACGTCAGTCAGAGCGTCCTGAAGCACAGCCTCCGATTGGTCCGTCCCCCGCTTTACTTCCCTCGTCATCACCAGATCCCGAGCGATCAGAGGCCTGTAAACAGGAACCAGCGAGATCGTGGCATGATCTGATTTTCCGAAAGCAGGGAGCGAGACGGTCTTGTATCCGTTCTTGTAAGGAGTGTAACAATTGTCCAAAGTTCAATCTCCCCTGGTGGCACACGTGATGTGTTGGTGGAAATTAGGCAGAACTTTTTTAAGGTTGGCCCTGTTAAAGTCCCTGGCCACGTCGGGATGTCTGTTCTGAAATCCGCACAACACATCGTACAGAACCGACAGAGCTGCGTCGGTGTCCGCTTGCAGTGGGATATAAACGGCTGTAATGATGACCGTGCTGAATTCCCGGGGGAGATAAAATGGACGGCATAGTATGGTCAGCTGTTCCAGGTTCGGCGAGCAGGAGTGGGAGAGGAATTTGGTGTTGTTGGCGTTACACCAGCGGTTGTTTACCATTAGGCAGACGCCTCCACCTTTGGATTTCCCCGACTCTCCAGTTCTGTCGCCGCGGAACACGGAGAAGGCCTCGGCTGGATGTATGGCTTCATCCAGCACCAGTGGGTTCAGCCATGTTTCCGTCAGACAGAGGACGCAACAGTTCCTCGTGTCTCACTGGAATTTAATCTTCGCTCGAAGTTCATCCATCTTGTTCTCCAGGGACTGGACGTTAGCAAGAAGGATGCTTGGCAGAGGTGGACGGTAAGGTTGACGCGCACATATAACCAACCCCCGACAGACCGAGCCGCCCGCCCCATGGGCGAGCCGGCAGGACCCACATGCCCACCCACGCCCCGCACAAGGGGGAGGCCCGCCCCACTGCAGCCGAAGAGACACCCCGCCTGGTGTGAGTGCCAAGTGCCCATACACTAGGCAGCGTGTGCCCAGTGCGGGGCACCTCGATGTTACATCCCCCCCCCCAGTGATTCCAGCAGGCCACCACGTATACAGGCCCTCCACCACCCCCAGCACCTGGGGCGCCCGCCGCAGAGAAGCCGCGCCGCAGAAGCAAAAGGCCAACAGCCACCCCCCACGAAGGCAAGCAGTCCCTCCAGGGGCCCCGGAAGGCACCTGGCGGCAATCTCCGCAGCCCCGCCAGGTCGCAGCACATCCCAAGCCACCAGGCGCAAGCCGTCAGGACTCTAGCCAGGCCGGGAGGGGGAAGGCCACCCGACCGCCCCCCGGCCAACCGCACCCCACACCGACCCGCCAGCGACCGACCACCCCGGAATAAACCCCAGTGCTCAATGTGTGCTGTTGGTAACCCGAATCACTCGCACCCCTCCTGTCCCGCAGACCCTGGTCCGATGGAGTGTTGTTCGGAGTAGGATTGGCGTGCGAGTGTATGTGTTCTAAGCTAATGTGTGTGGGATTCAAATTTTGGGATGGACAAGTGCGCTTGGGCACGTGACAAGCAAGATGGCAGCTGCCCGCCGCATCCCCACCCACATAGCCTACACCCCGCCCATCCCACAAGCCCTCGGTCTATTATGTGGAGTATGAGTTTTGGTACTGGGAGAGATAGGCGAGTCGCGACCGGATCGATCCAGGGGCGCAGCAGGCTGGGGAGCAACCACGCAGACCCCCTCCCCCCGGACCCAACCGTGCCCTAGTGTGCCCACCTCCCATACCTGGTAGAAGCCAACCTGCCCCAGGATCCCCCAAGAACACAGGCCCACGCACCACGGATGTCCCCAGAGCCGCCCAGGCATCCACCCAACCGCAGAGCCCCGGCAGACCAGGAGGACCCCCACATGCTCCAAAGCACAACGACATTGCACCAACTTAGACTCAAGTATTAAATGATGGAGTTATGTCAGTGATAAAAGTAGCCCATATTTCATTATATGAAACAACATTGTTTTTGGATATTGCCAATAGTTTTTCCATTGAGATGTGATCTATTAATAACTGCAACCATTGGGATGTGGTAAGATTATCTCTCTTTTTCCAATTGAGTAGTATTATTTTCTTGGCAATTGTTAAGGAGATCAAAATGGGTTGGTGGTGTTTCAGTGGTGGGTCGACTGAGGAGAGGTCACCGAGAAGACATATAGACAGGGAGACTGGAATGCTGCGACCCAGAAGGGTTGATAGCTTCTTGGTGATGTTGGTCCAGAATGCTAGGATAGGTGGGCAGAGTCAGAAGTATGAAAGTAGTCATCTCTGGTATCAAGGGAACAGTGAGAGCAAATGTCTTCATCCACAAAACCCATTTTGAACAATTTGGTTGTTGCAAATAATCTTCCAAATAATCTTCTGATATCGTTGGGAACAGCAAGGTCTCTTCCCATTTCATTGTAGGTAAAGATAAGGTGTCGTCTGTTTTGAATAAAAGTTTGTATATTCTGGAAAAGGGATTTTTCAAGTGACCGATATGAGTGAGTTGTTCAATCATTTCAGGTGGCGACACCGACAATTTTATTTTAACATTTTTAGAGACTGCTGTAATTAAAGGAATTGAAGGAAGCCGTAGCCACTAAATTATACCCTTGGGTTAAGGTTGGGAAGGATATAAGCAAATTGTTTTCAAAAATGTGTTCCAGATGAGTAATTCCTAGTCTTTTCCAAGACCTAAAGATTATTGAAATCTGGGTTGTGCCAGATTGGCGGGAATTTGTTTGGAGATAGGGTGTGACCACTGAATTTGAGGAATTTCCACCAGGCTGACAGAGTTGTTGCAATAAATGGGTTTTTAAGGCAATTATGTTTCCTTATAGATTCAGGAATGGGAGATCGGATAATGATAACTCCTGACATTCAGATTGTTCAATGTCTCGCCATCCATGGGCCAATTGTTGCTCTGGTTGTAACCATTTAATTATAAATAATAAAAATTCATAAATTCATAAATTGAAGATGGTTTGCAAGAGAGTAGTATCTAAAGATTGGGGCTGCTAGGCATCCACAGTCTTTGTTTTTCTGTAGTGTTGCTAGTTTAATTTTCGATTTCTTGTATTTCCAATAAAATTTGACGACTATTGATTCTAGAATATTAAACCAATGTACTGTTAGTTGCACTGGGGTCCTTGAGAGTATATAGTTTTATTTTTGGAAGTATATTCAATTTCACTGCTGCTATCCTACCAATTAGTGAGATGGGTAGGTTGCTCCATCAAATAAGGTCTTCTTAAATGGATTTGAGCAATGGAGTGAAGTTCAGGGTAAACGCATCTGATAGATTGAAGCAGATATCAATACCAAGGTATCTAATATTGCCCGTTGTGATGGTTAAGTGAAGTTTCTGGGTTGCAGCGTTACAGTCCCCCCCACTGAGTTGTAAGACTGTGGTTTTAGTCCAATTTATTAAATAGTCTGAGAAAGCTGAGAATTTACGTAGATATAAGATTGAACACCTCCCGTACGGATGATATTGGGTTTCGTATGTATAACAGGATATCGTCTGCATACAAACTGATTTTGTGAACAGAGTTTCCTGTTTGTAGGCCTACAATATTACTGTTTTGATGGATAGCCGCTGTGAGGGGTTCAATAAAAATTGCGAATAGTAAGGGGGGGGGCGGACATCCTTGTCTTGTGCCGCGTAGAGTGAAACCCTGTGTAACCATTGGTAGAAGCAGATGGAGAGTTGTAGAGGATTCTGATCCATTGAATGTGTCATGATCTCCGCCTTCTTCTACCTTCCCCTCCCTCTCCTTACCTGTCCCATTAGCCCAACTCCATTCACCTGTGCGCACAGCTGTTCCCGATCTGCAATCTAACCACAATATATGCCTCTCTCACCAGTCACCCATTGCCAGATTGTCTTCGATGCTTGCACCAGACTCTTCTCCGGATCGAGTCCCCGCTACCGACTCTGCCTCGCCCCGACCACATATCCTGCCTGCCATCCAGCCTGTCTTCTGCCTGCACTCCCCGTTATCAAACTTGCCTGTCCCCGACGACGTATCCTGCTTGCCCCCTACCTGTCTTCCGTCCACTCTACAAATAAAAGACATTACCAAATATTCTTGCCTGTCTTTGTGCTGCAATTGGGTCCTAACCACAGCCCTTATAGACTGAGGACTCTCCAAAGCCAAATTTGTTGAGGATTGAAAAGAGATATGTCCAATTTACTTTATCTAATGCTTTTTCGGCATCCAAAAAGGCAATAATAGTATTAAAGTTGTTCCTTTGAGATATGCTGATCAGACTGAATAAACAACGCATATTGCTGGATGAGTGTCTGCCTTTCACAAAGCCTGTTTGGTCTGGGTGAATTACAAATGGAATGACTTTTTCCAATTCTGTTGGTTAGTGTTTTACTTATAATCTTAAGGTCGCAATTAATAAGGCTTATGAATCTGTAACTGGGGGTGAGGGTTGGGTCCTTATTGGGTTTGAAAACCAAAATGAGAGCAGTATTCATGTGCAGAGGCATGGTGGATGTTGACTTGAGCTCTGTAGCCATTCTGATGAATAATGGGGAGATAAGTGACCAGAAGTGTTTATAAAATTCCACTGGGTAGCCATCTGATCCAGGTGATCTATTGTTGGGCATAGAGTAGAGAGCTTTTCCTGGGTTGTTCAATAGTAAGTGGTTGATGTAAGGTGGTTACCTGCTCCGTCAAAAGTTTAGGAAGGTCAATATCATCAAGGAATGAGTAAATGTTTGATATATTTGATTCATTATCAGAGTGATATAGGTTATTATAAAAATCTCTAAATATGTTATTAATGTCTTGCGGAGAGTATGTTATTCTACCTTGTGAATCTTTGATGGCTGTAATAAGTGATTTTTCTCTATCACGTTTCAATTGATTGGCAAGAAATGTACCTGATTTGTCATTGAATTCAAAACAATTTGCTCTTGTTCGTTGCATCAGGAATAGTGTCTTTTGATGGATGATAGTATCAAGTTGAGATGATATTGTCCTGATCTCATTTCAGATTTGCTCAGAAGATGAGTGGCCTTGTTGGGAGTGCAACTCCTTTAGTCGCTGTTCGAGTTAATTTTGGCATTCTTGTCCTTTCTTTTTCTTGTAAGTGGAGAATGAAATAATACTACCTCTTAGAACTGCCTTTGCTGTTTCCCAAAGTAAGTATGGTGATATTTCTGGGGAGTCATTCAGTTCAATCAAGGAAGTCCATTCTCTTGAAAAGAAATAGTTAAATTCTTTATCTGTCAAAAGTGATGTGTTAAACCGCCACCTGCCGGAAGGATTCCGGTTTGTTTCATTTATACGGTTGAAACTAATCGGCCCGCGATCGGAAATAACAATAGGGTGGATTTCTGGATTACTGATTTTGGACAGTGCAGAGTTATTTGTCAAGAAAAGGTCGATTCCAGAGAAACTTTGGTGGGGTGGTGAATAATGTGTATTCTCTAGAATGTGGGTTATTTGATTGCCAACAATCGGCAAGAGCAAGATTACTCATATATTGTTCTATAGTGTCCGACGAACGCCAGGATTTTGGAATATTTTTGGCTTGAGAACGGTCTAAATTTGGATCTAGTACTGTGTTGAAGTCTCCTCCCAATATGATAATTGATTCAGAGAATTCTAAGAGTTTTGAAAATATATTGTGAAAGAAATTTGGGTCATCCTCATTGGGGCCATAAATATTAGCTATGGTTAATTTCATGTTACCTAAAATCCCATTAATCATTATGTAACGCCCTTCTGGGTCTGATATTGTGGTTTTATTTTGATATGGGATGCTTTTATTGATCAATATAGATACACCTCTTTTTTTTTTTTGAGTTGTATGATGCAGAAATTATCTGATTAACCCATTTAGCTTTGGGTTTGAGGTGCTCAGATGCAGTGAGGTGGGTTTCCTGCAGTAGACAGAAGCTGGGGTTCATCCAAGTGAGGTGAGTTAGGATTTTGCTACGTTTAGCAGGTGAGGTTTAGCATGTAAGGATGTATTGTTTTTAATGTAGCCTATGTGATGTACAGGGTATCTTAGTCATCTGTGGCTTGTCCCACTGCTGTATCTTTGTCTTCCTGGAAAGAGGACCACAATAATATAAGTAATCCTTTAACTTTATTGTGTTATCCTCGACATTTTCAATGATTATCTATTTGTCGCAGTTTATGACCTGTTATATATACAGTATATATATTCATATATTTGATATGCCTAATAAATAACATCAAATCTCTATCATGAGCCAGTCACATGATAGAGACGTCATCAACATGCCCATTTGCCGGGGTTGAAGAAGGGTAATTTACTGCCATAACATACGAGGACAAAGAAGAAGAAAAATAAGATAATATACGTTCATATTGCGGAAACGTCAGTATCAACGCAAAAAAAGCCACAATTACTGACAAGTCGGTAGCCTCATCTGACATCTTGGGTGTGCTGTAAAAAACACTGTGCTGTCCCCTTCTGTCCCCGATCTCCCAGGATGGTGCCGCCGTGGGAAATCAGGGAGACATCTTAGCAGGGGTGCGGGCACTGCGAGCGGCCCAGCTCCGGGCTCAGGAACGTCAGCACCTCTTATACAACAGGGGGGCTCAGCTCAGACAATTTGCACCGGGAGACAATATGTTTGTGTTGCTTCCCACGTCCAGCTCTAAATTGCTTGCAAAGTGGCAAGGGCCTTTTATGGTCACACGGCGGGTTGGCAAGGTTGATTATGAGGTCGAACGGTCTGACAGGCAGGGGGGCAACACTGATTTATCACCTGAACCTTTTGAAAGAGTGGAGGGAGGGGGCATCAGTGGCTCTGGTCATGCCAGTCATTGAGAGAGGTAAGCTGAGGTTGGAGGTTCAAAAAGTGGCCAATCACACCACGGCCCTGTTAAGTGACTATCTCTCTCAATCCCAGAGGGGAGACGTGGCTGCACTTCAGTGCTGCTTCTCTGATGTTTTCTCCTCCCTGCCAGGCCTCATGTCCCTTATACACCACCATGTGGAGATGACCCAGGGGTGAAGTTGCGCTCTCGGCCATATCACCTGCCTGAACATAAACGCAAGATCGTGGCGGAATTGGAGGCCATGCTGGGCCTGGGCTTGACAGAGGAGTCCACAAGTAACTGGTCTAGTCCCATCGTGCTGGTGGCTAAGCCCAATGGGTCGGTCCGGCTCCACGCAGACTACTGAGGGATGAACGTGGTGTCAAAGTCTACCCAATGCCCTGGGTCAATGAACTTCTCAACCGATTAGGTACGGCTCATTTTTTTCATGACACTGGATTAAACCAAGGGCTACTGGCATATTCCCTTGTCTCAGATGTCAAAGGAAAATCGTCTTTCTCCACTCCGTTTGGATTGTATCACTTTCCCATACTTCCGCTCAGGTTGTTCGGTGCCCTAGCCACCTTTCAGAAACTCATGGACCGCATCCTGCATCTGCATGTGGCATACACCGCGGCCTACCTAAACGACGTAATCATTCACAGTGACACCTGGCAGCATATGCAGCATGTGGGTGTAGTGCTTGAGTCCCTGAGGGGGGCTGGGCTTCCAACCCAAAGAAGTGTGCCGTGAGACAGAGGGAGGTACAGGATCTGGTGTACAACTTGGGTGAAGTCCTCGTCCAACCCCAGCTTGATAAAACCGCTGGGGTCGCAATCACACTGAGACCCAAGACCAAGAAGGAGGAGAAGTAGTTGTTGGGGCTGGCTGGCTACTATAGGAGGTTTGTACCCGACTTTTTCGGCGCTAACCAGCCCCTTGTCTGACTTCACTTGAAAGGGTGCTTCAGATCCAGTCCAGTGGTCAGAGAAATGCCAGCAGGCCTTTGTGAAGGTCAAGTCAGGTCTCTGTGGAAAGCCTAACTAATTAACCCTAACTTCTCTCTCCCTTTCTGTCTGCAGACCTGCAGACACGTCTTGTCCCAGGAGGTGGACGGGACCGAGCAGCCAGTGCTGTACCTCAACTGTTAACTCTTGGAGCGGGAGTCGAGGGACAGCACAGTGGAGAAGGAGTGTTTGGCGAGAAAGGTGGCCGTGGGTTCCCTCGGCTATTACCTCCTAGGGCATGCTTTCACCCTCTGTTCTGTGCCCAAAATTATCATCATCATTATTATTATTTATTATTTATATTTTTCTTTTTGTTCCTCTGTGTAATAAAAACTCTTGCCATGTTGGCGCACCATGGCAAGAAAGACTCCGTCTCGCTCCATAAAACACTACCTGTGGGCCTATTGTTTATACAATAGGTATAAACATGTCTGACACGTACAATCTCCGGTTGCGTGCTACATGTGTGAAAAGGCAACTCTGGACAGTGTCTGTACCTAAGATCATGTGTGAAAGGAGCTTTAGAGTCTCTCATTCCCCCTTTTGGGTTTTAAGGTTTTACAAAGATTTACACATACACAATTTGACTGGTGACGTGAGCTTACAACACAATTCCACCAATAAAGACAAATTTGGAACAATGAGGACGAATACAGAGCGTGTACCTCATGGATATTCAAATCTTGCCCAGAAAATAAATTGACTTCCTGCGAGTTGTCTGGCCTTTCTCCTCTCCTTTTTCCTACCGGCTAAATAAAGTCATTTATTCTGGAATATGCAACTCATTAAAACACTAGTGTTGCTACGTTAGTCTATGCCACGCTATTCCCGCCATGATCACAAAAAAGAATGTCGGGAAAGGTGTTATTGTATAATTTTTTTACCACACAGTCCTGTCGCTTAAATATGGCAATTATTTGAGCTTATATTATTCTATTTTATCAAAACTTGACAATTGATATTCAGATAAAAAAAACAAAAACATAAAAAAAAAAAAAACACTCCACTCCACGCCTTTGCACATCTTTCACTCTGAAAAACAGCCCCCCCATCAGCAGCCCTCTTCCAACTATTGGAATAAAACAGGGGTCTGTCAGGTTGGGGACCGCTATTTTAGTTGATACATAATACAGCTGTTTCCAATGAAATCGCGATGCCCATTCACACTTTAAAAAAAAACGCCTCATAAAAGGGGCACCATAGACATCAAGGGGCAAAGGGGTAGGTACTTGGGCACCCCCTGCCACCCCCTCTGCACCTGCCTGATGAGCTGTGTGTATGTGTGTAATTAGTTAATTGGTTAAAAATGTTGCTTGCTTTGCGCAAGTGGCTTCTGCTTCTGCTAAGCTGTGGCAGCAGTATTGGAAGTATGCATGTATATTACTATATGTACGTGCACATTACTGTTGAATGTTCAGCCTACGTTATAAAGACAGATTTCTTAGCTGTCGTTCAGTCTTTGAAAATCACTGATTTTTTTCAGTTGATTAAATAACTATATCGTACCACTTAAATGGAGACCTCGGTTGAATACTATCTGAAGCAATGCAAACATATAGGGGAACACCATCAGCTCTAAACCGACATATAGTATATTAGGCCATCTGTAGTCCGAACACATGCACCATGATGGCTGCCAAGTGAACAATGTCTCACACTCTTAACCTCCTGCTTCGATTTTCCTGTATTGTCACTTTGTCTGTCACATCCTTCCTGTGTTTCTCTGTCTCTTTCCCTTTGACCCAGTTAGTCAGGAATGGAATGTGCAATACCAGCCATGATCTGAAAGAAAGTATTATAAAATATATATATATATATATATATATATATATATAGATATATAGATATATAGATATAAAACCTATTCTGTCATTATTCATGTAGCATTCAAAGTTTCTCAGAGCTTCTAAATATAAACATACAGTTCTGCAAAAGTACTGCTGAATTACTGTTGAGGTGAAAAAAGCATTGCACATTGCATATATGTGTGTGTATCTGGGGAGACTGATAGGAGAGAGGAGTGATATAATCCTGTGACGACATCTAATATAATGACAACCATTGCCAATAATTATTGCATTGTGAACACATTTGATGCTCAATTTTAGTTCAATCTGATGGTATGAAAGGGCGAAAAAAACTAAAAGCTTTTAGAACCAAAACTGGTTTGAAATCAAACTTAGATTCAATAGTATTTTCCTCCTGATCTGCTCTCTGCTCATTTTAAATATTTTCAGCTCTTTTTCACACACTCACACACACACACACACACACACACACACACACACACACACACACACACACACTGTGAGAGAAAAATGCTTACAGTAATTTATTTTGAATGAGGACAAAGGCCTCTACTTCCAGAGGGGGAGTTTTTTAAAACATTGTCTCTGTTTTCAAAGGAACCCCCAAACTTTATGTAGAGAGAAATGTTCTTTCTCTCTACAATGTCAACTCTAACATGGAAGAACCAGATCACATTTGGTCCTGTTTACCTTGTATGAAGATGAGGAATAACCACAGGGAGCCTGGCGGTGCATTGTAAGGGATTGTAATTCACGTCTGCCAGGTCATTTACAAGTTCCTGTGAATTTACTGTTTGAGGTTGGCATCCAGGGAGACAGTTGAGGGACACAGACTTGTAAATGACTTCTAACCCAAGCCACACCCTCTGTTGTTGTATAAAGTCCTCTGGATCAGAAATAAGATTAGACTGGTCAGAACACTGCTTTGGAGCAGTACTGAACCCTTCTCTTTATTCTGCAAAATAAATAATCTTGAATATTCTCATTTTTTGTTTTCTTGTAGCGAGCAGATTAACCTCACCGATCATTGCAGAAGAATTTCTTCCACAACACACACAAATACTTGCACACACACACACACACACACACAGACACCAGGCTCACCTCTCCTCTGTTTCTATGGAAACAGCGCCCTGTGAAACGAAATGATGAGGTGCCTCACCTTTTTGCAATTATTCTGCAGTTCTTCTTTGCTCCTGTTCTTGTTCTCTTTGCCTTTACCACTTTAACTCCCTTACTCTCTCGTCAGGTCTCATGTCATGAAAGCTCGCTCTCCCTCCAATTTCTTAATTTGATCGTTTTACTCCGTTGAACCATCACACACAACCAATGTACTTGTGCTTCCAAACAAGCTAAAGCCATGGGATTTTCCATTGGACCAATGAGGACGCATTCAGAGCGCGTATCTCATAAATATTCATATCTTGCCCAGAAAATAAATCGACTTCCTGCTAGTCGTCTGGCCCTTCTCTTCTCCTTTTTTCTACCGGCTAAATAAAGTCAGTATTCTCGAATATGCAACTCATTAAAACACTATTGTTGCTATGTTATTCTATGCTATGCTATTCCTGCCATGATTACAAAAAAGAATAGGGAAAGGAGTTATTATCTTCTTTTTTCCCCACTAAGACAGTGGTGTCGCTTAAATATGGATAATATTTGGACTTATATTATTAAATTTTATGAAAACTTGACAATTGATTTTCTTAAAAAAAATAAAATAAACCCCCAAAAATAAAAATGGTCCACTCCATGCCTTTGCACATCTTTCTCTCTGAGAACCCCCCTATCAGCAGCATCCCCCTTCTAACTGTCCAGATAAAACAGGGGTCCATTGGGTTGGGGATCGCTCTTTTAGTTGATATATAATGCAGTTGTTTCCAATTAAATCTCGATGCCCATTTACAAAAAAACATGCCTGAGAAAAAGGGCACCATGGACATCAAGGGGCAAAGGGGTAGGTGCTTGGGCACCCCCTGCCACCCCCTCTGCACATGCCTGACGAGTTGTGTGTGTGTGTGTGTGTGTGTGTGTGTGTGTGTGTGTGTGTGTGTGTGTGTGTGTGTGTGTGTGTGTGTGTGTGTAATTAGTCAGTTGGTTAAAAATGTTCAACTTGTGTGACCCATGTCAGTCTGACACTACAGCCAGGAGTCACCTGCTTTGCGCAAATAGCTTCTTGGAAGTATGCATTAGACGAGATAAGAAAAATAATATTTTTACTGATTTTCCTATAAAGTATATGCCACGGTTTTGTCATGTGTAACTCCTTGAAGAAGGCAAGTGTTAAGGAAGGCACCCTTACGGATAGAATACAATGCAAACACAGTGTTCCACCAGGAGATGGATTTAATTTCTCAGGTAGTCTACAGTCTACAACAATTATCATATTTTAGTTAAACAATAGAAAAGGCTGGGCTAATCAGCACTCAGCACCCCTAATCCCTCAGCCTATTGTGTAAGAAGTGCAGCGTTTCTTACCATGGCGATGACAGCGGCTCCCGCCCCAGCCAGCGCACATACGAACAGATGGAATGTCAAGTCCAGCTGCAACAGGTAGAACAAAACTTCACAGTCAACAAAATAGTGAAGCGATTTCGAAGTGACAGAAACAATGACAACACTTGTACTAAAAACTTGCAGTGCTCATGGCTGGCCTTTCTTAAAGCCAGCATTTGGCGAAAGCAAGGGGCTGTGGTTTAGTAGAAAAGAAAAGTTAAACTTATGTCAGGGGTCGAGTAGTTTGATGTAAATGTCCAAATCAGCCAACCTGTACTCAGAGACCCAGCAGCCTGACAGAAATCAAAGTTTCTACACTCACGATATTGTGTGCTTTTAATGGAGGTATGAACAACGTTTTCAACTCAACAAAACTAGCCAAGACAGCCACATGGAAAGTTGGTAACAGGCAGAGTCGAAGATGAGATCTCCAACCAAAAAGTGGTCAATTATTAGAGCAAAATAATTGACATTCACAGAAATGTCGCCCCTCTATATGGGCCTTTTTGGTGAGGTACAAATATTTTTAGAATAAATTGTTATTCCGCATTTGACTGGTGTCAATTACTTGAAATTTTGTTTCTTAGCAGGACAAAACCCCAATTAGCCACAGTTAAAAATTGATATCTCCATCTCGCTCCTATATTTTCCCTCACCTCGTTGGATTCACACATTTTGAAGAACTTCTCGGATCCTGTGCACACCTTCCTCTCCTCGGAGATGGTCACCACACCTGGGATACAAGAACAACAGTAGCAGCGTCTCACAAGTCGATGTTTCTCCCCCTGTCAGCCATCCACTATCAGAGCGGGATGTAGCAACACACAGCTTCATAACACCCACTCCATCTTACCGAACTGGCGCAGGTCCAGGCAGAGGTTGGCGCCTTCCACCAGGCTGGTGTTTTGGCACATGGACCACACATTGAAGTACATAAAGACAGGCAAGCCAGTGAAGGCTGTCACACCAAGCCACATCAGGAAGAACAAGTAGGCCAGGAACATCATCTAGAAAGGGGAAACATATAGGAAAGGGTTGGGAGGGTGGTTAGTTGGTGGTGGTCGAACACTTACTGTATCACTTCCACATTTCAAGCTCTCAAGCGCAAGTCTCTCCTGATTGAGATACTATGTAGATTGAGCGACTATACTGTGTAGTTGAATCTATGTTATCTTACGTATTTGCACATATTATTTCTTGGTTGTATGGTGAGAACAAAAGGCACTCTTACGAATGCAGTGAGACAGCGTCCACAGGCGGTGATCTTGAACTCGCCATAGAGATCCCGTATAGCTCCAGTGGTGAAGAACCCTTCCACCAACAACAGAACACCAAACACAAAGAATCCTCCTGCCAGGCCGTAGATAATGTACTTCAGGATGTCAATACTGCAAAGAGATCATAGAAACACACACACACACACACACACACACACACACACACACACACACACACACACACACACACACACACACACACACACACACACACACACACACACAGCATCCAGCACCTTTAGAATCACCATTTTATACTTTTTAAGATTTGGTGTAAACATTTGGTGTAATAATATTTTTTTGCAGCCTCTCTCCCTCTTTCTCTCTGTCTTTTTTTTTTCTCTGTCTCTCTCTCTTTCCTTTTCCCTCTCTCCTACTCTGGCCTTCTCCAAGATCGAGTTCTGGTGAGCAGGTGTGTCCTAGACTACCCAGAGAGATTCTCGGAGCGTTAAACCCCTTATCATGGCGGAATACCAAGCATTCACACAAACGAGCGCAGATGCAAGTGCAAAGACTGCCGAGAACCATTATTATAATCTTCTACATGTTTGAGTCATATAAAAAAAAATTTAACCCTTATAATAAGTTTAATCTCCTCTTTGGAAAAGAGGAAACTCACTAAATAGGCAGCCAGTCTTTCTATGTTAAACTGAAAAAAGATGGCCATAAATCGTGCCCTTTGTCAGCTTTTATTCACTCTTTAGCACGTCCATAAATCAGCTATTTTGGCTGCATCTGTGCTAATGTAAAAGGGTGGAGTGAGTACATATATTGTGAAAGCACTGTGGCAATTGCAAAAGTTTGTTCTAAATAAAATGTGATATCACTGACATAATTTTTAAGACTGTATTTAAGCACAGTGAGAATCTGCAGCAGAGCAGTACATTTATCAGTAGTAATGCGTTCAGCGAGGTTGTGCCATGAACAATTATAAATGACGGGAAATCAACATTATAATAAGACCTTTCCATTAAGCTTTCAAAATATTAAAAAAAAATACAGTTTCCCTTTTTCACATATGAGCAGGCTACCCCCTGAAAAAATAAAACAGTTTAAATATTATTTTAGATTTCATTATTTATTTTTTCAAATTATTAATAAAAAAAAAAATGTGGCAGACAGGCGGGTGTGGTTAAGCGGGAGGTGGCTGCGGGAGGTGGCTTCTTCCTGCACCGGTGCAGCTGTACCGAGTTGGACTGATCAGCCCCAATGGTGCTGATGGATCCAACTGGGCTGGCTGGGAGAGGTTTCTTATGTGTTGTTTGGATGTGTTTTATTTTTTGTTTATTTTATTACATCACTCATTGCCAGTTTCATTGATTTTGATTGAAGCCGGTGCACTGCCAATTGGAAAACAAAATAACAATAATTTATATTAGGGTATGCAATATTTATTTCAAATTATGAATAGTGTTGTTTTTCCTCATTTGCAAGGTTATGGGTATGATGGACATGCTGATACTGTGTAAATATTATTTTATGTTAACACTGATTTTGAAGACCATGCATGTATTTTCCACAATTGAGCTATTCTCTAAATCAGATACAACATGAAACTGTCAGCGAGTACCAAAAAACACCGAACCGCACTCAGTTGAACTACGTCACATAAGCATCTTGTATAGGTATCAGGGCATTTTATACAAATGAGTACAAATACATGAGATCTGTATGGGACCTGATATTCAATACCATTATCAATAAAACAGGGATTGGGGAACCTTGGGTCTCCATGTCATTTGAAATCCTGGACCCTAACAAGTTTAGGAACCAATGATGTGCTGTTTAGGTAAAAAATCACTCACATGGTAAAAACGTCCAGCATTTCTCCTGGGGCTCGGATGAGTTCGAAGTAGTTCTGGAGGATGGTGACGCTTCCAGATAAAGCCTCGTGACCACAGCCGCAGAACAAGGCCACACCCATGTAGAGGAGAATTGTGGCGATGAGGGAGGCCCAGGGCAGGCTACCTACACAGCGCTCACAGCATTCCTTGCAGCCTACAGAACAGGCACAAACAGGCATGTCCGGATTTAAGTACATGTACAAGTGGTGACTTTTTTCCAATTTTAATAGCCATTAGGGTTACGCTTTACAATCCTCTATTAACTAATGTTGATAATTATGGTTGGTATACAGATTAAATATGGTAACGTTTAGGTATAAGGTCAAAAATGGTTATGGTTAGGCATTAGGTTGGGTTTAGGTCAAGGGTCTCAAACACGCAGCCCGCGGGCCAATTGAGGCCTGCAGGCCAATATTTTGTGGCCCCCTACTTGACATCAAAGTTTAGTGTTAGTGTGGCCCGCGCGTTTTTTTCACACGCACCTTTTTGCCGAGTCATTGCGCGAGTCATTGCCCTGGCCGTTTTATTTTTTTTTATCACTTATGGGCTACCATAGCTCAGGCTCATGACAGCTTCCGGTGGTGTTTGTTGACAAGTTAGCCAATGCGAATTAGCAACATTAGTCACTTGGTTGAAATGTGATTCTGGAATGAGCAACACAGTGAAGTGGAAGGAAAATATATCCTGTCACCCAGTGCAAGGTACAGAGGACTTAGGAAGTTGTCGGACTCCATAAGAGTAATCAGTGACCTAATAAAGACAGCAGAGTGTTGCAATAGGAAAGGGAAAAGAATTCCATTGATAGCAAATAGCATGAGATGGGTGGCATGAACAAAAGCCAAATGGTGGTTAGAACCTGAATATTATAAAGAAGATGTTATCCATTATTATTACAAGAGAAATAAAGAGAAGGAAAAAGGACAGATATGTGCAATTGCAAAAGAAAACAAATTTACCAAGAACAATTTAATCAAAAAGAGCAAGAAAAACATGAGACAATGCACTTGATGTTAAGAATTAAGACAGGTGGAGTAACATGGACATATCTGTCTGAAAAACTCTTCTCCACCATGAACTTTAATAAGTCAAAGTACAGGTCCAAACATACTGATGAGCATCTTCAAGCCATACTGAGGGTCTCAACTGCTTCCTCCCTCAGGCCAAATGTGGCTCAGCTGTGTAAGAGGAAGCGCAGAAGATCAATCGTACTTTTTTTTGGAATACTTGAAACCCTTTTTTTGTGAAATAATTGATGCCGCCCAGCCTCACCCAGACTCTACTTCCAGCAGTCCCCAGGTAAGTTGAGTTTGAGACCCCTGGTTTAGGTATTACTGAAGTCAAGAGCATCTAAATGCCATTACTCACAGTTCATTCTGTAACCAAGTCTTTAGTCCAAAGTCCTTAGCCCAGAATTCAAGTCTCAAGTCTGAATTCTAAGTCCAGGTCACCAGTCCAAGTCACCAATACCAAGTTTTCTTCATGGTGCTTCATGGTGGTAGGACATCAAACGCTGCCAAGTCGTTTCTCATATATTTGAGTGTTTTAGTGCCATTTGAGAGGATCAGAACAGATACTGTAATGAGTCAGGATACAGTATTGATCTGCCGTCGCTGCTCTGAATTTAACTTACCAAATAAGGCTGACTTTATGATTAAATGTACAAACGGAATGCAGTGTTGAGGGGTGTTCTGATAAAGGATTGTCAGGGTTCGCCCGGGTCCTACCAGCATCAGCCACTAGATGCCGCCAGTACTGCCTTTTCAGGGTTGCTCTGCTTCACCTATTTCTGTTCCTGGTTACCCTGCCTCATAAGGTGATATGTTTGACCTGTGTCTCGTTTGGTCGTCCCTATTTAGACCCTGTCGTTTGTGTCCTCGGGCGCTCAGTCTTGAGTTTGTCTAACCTCATGACAACGCTCTTGTTCCAAGCTCCCGAGACTTCTTATTTGTTTTTGCCCAGTTTTTGCACTTGTTTTGAGTAAACCTCTATTTTTGCCACCTCGCCTCTGCCTTGTTCTCTGCACCTGGGTTCACTCAGCACACCTCCTCACACAGGATGGTAAGATGCAGATAGTATAAAACAATGCGTGGTTCAGAAGTAACCAATGACAAAACAGAAAGATGGGATACAGATTGAACATATTTTGGCAGAATAGTAGTAGATTTTATTCAATAGCTCCATGTATAAGGTATACAGACTTATATCGAGATACCTGACATATCATTTTAATGTAGCAGGTAAAATAAATTGTTGCACGTATCTCCAGCGAACTGCGCATGGATCTACAATCTGTGTAAAGCAGCCTTTGACCTGTTTTGGTAACTCATTAAACTTCAAACTGCAAGAGCTCGGCAATCGGTCTCTGTGTCTATTGGTCTAATTGCTTTTCAGCTCCCTCCATCTTTGTCTTTGTCAGTGCGGTTACCAAGAAAACGAGACAGAGAGTGAGAGAAGCTCTCATCCACGCAATGGTTAAAAACAATACTTGATGCCCCTCCTTCTCTCACTACTCCCACTGTCCTTCTCCTGATGCAGCCCTCTAATGCATTTTAATTAGCAGTGCATCCTTATTCCCTGGAGAGCCAAAGTGGAGGAGTAATGAGAAGAGCAAGGGGGCCAGAGGAATTATTGAGCCATTGAGTCATCGGAGGTGGTTGTAAAACATACATGAAGCAGACCTTAACAAATCGATCGTAGGGTGTTCATTACAGCAATATTTGTCTGTTTGAAATTCAATGTTAGTGTCAATATTTCAGCTAACTCTGGTCAGTGTTATAACTTTGTTCGAGAACCATCAGGACCCCAGAAAAATGGCTTACTGAAGCCTGTTCATTCGTATATATAAACAGACTGTTGTGTGGAAGATGTTGCATAACTGGCTCCCACTAATGGCCAAAGTGGAAATGAGTTGAAATATTTTTCAAACCATCCCTCAATAAATACGTCTGTTGTCTTGTGTTCTTTCAAATTTAAGAGTAAGATGTATTGGAGATGGACGGGCAGTTATAAACTCTTATGACGTTTTATGATCTTAAAAACCTCTCAAAACACTGTCACACTAAAAAACACATCTCAGCTTACAAACCCAAATCAGTGTTATATAGAGCCCTGCACCTTCAGTTTCTTCAATGAACCAGGATTCATTCAACGCAATTACTTATTACTGCTGATGATTCAACCGGGAGAATGGCTGACTTGGAGATTTACTTCCAGAAAAAGAAATTTCACCATATTCTGTAGCACTTTCATATCAAGTGTTTTCTAAAATAAATGTCATTATTATTATTGCATAATAATAATAATAATAATAATAATAACAATACTGATAATAATAATAATAATAATAATAATAACAATACTGATGATAATAATAATAATAATAATAATAATAGATATAGCTGCAGGCAGAAATACACAGTGTCCATTTTCGACACCAATTACTCATTTTTGAGTTCCCTTAGAATCAGCATTACGTCTAAAACAAGTTGAATTTTCTCATTTCTCACGTAATGACGAGGTGACGTGAGTTTTCAGAGTCCTAGTGACACCAGAATTACTACTACAAGGATACACTTGTTGCGGGTTATGACTTTATCCCAAAAATTAGACGCTGGCTGTCTACTACCTGTAGTCCAGAGAAACCTGCTTCAAAGTGTCTCTGTGGAAAGAAATCACGCCGTGTGGAAGTTTTATTCAAATGAAGTAAACACTACATGTCCCTCTGAGACATTTCCTCAACTTTTTAAAAGTTTTGGGACCAAAATAAAATGGACACGATTCGGACCCGTTGCTCTGGAGCTGCAAGCTAACTCCATGTGTGAGGACACAAACACAGAACATGTTTTTGACTGCTTTCGACTCCTGCAATTTGTGTGTTAGGACTGGCTCGAATGTCACAGGAGCTACTCGGCACCGGGTTAGGTGCAACAGAATGTGTTAATATTTACAAAAAGGGTGAAATAATAAAATATCAAACGAAACGCCCCGCTGATGTCAAGCATGTAAGACGATAAACACACACGCCTGCACACAAACACATACCTACGCGCAGTTTGTGAATGGACATTCATAGCCACAACCTGCACATTTATAAAGAATTGGATGATAATGTCAGAAAGCGTCTTACTCCACAAACTCATCTCGCTTCACCACGCAACCGAGTGTCCCTGTTCTCAGGACACCTCAACCACGTCCGTAGCTGCAGCGGTTGCCCTTTTCCAGATACTTTTAGCCCAAAAAGTGCCAAGGAGAAGGAAAATAATGAAAAATAATTTGATTTATAATGCGCCTTTCATTGGGGACCATCTCAATGTGCTACAGGAAAAAAAGATAAAAGAACAAGATGAAAGAAAAATGAAATAAAAACAAAATAAAAAATGAAAACAGGAATTAAAAAACGACGGCTTTCCGGTAGACGAGAGTATTTAGGCCAGTTTTAAATCCATCCAGAGACTGGTGCCACATATTATTTTAATCGCAGTGCCAAAGACATTGGTAATATACGAGTAAAGGCAGGTAATTTTAACTTTGGAAGTATTGGAATGCTGGGATGAGTGAATGAGTGCGATGTTTTACAATGGTAGCAGCTGTGACTTATTACTAGGTTATGAGAAGAAATATTACCATGGCAGTCTATGATTGGCTCTTTGGGAAACTGATGATTCAAACATTCCTTTCAAGTTCATTTCTACACAACATCTTGTATTTTCATACACGTGTGTTGGTATATTTCCCAGAAATTACTTTGTAATTAACAGCTGGTAATTTAAAGGTTTCTTAAAAGACCGTTATGGTTGACAGCCATTTTTTCTTAGATCTGGTCCCAAGGGCTGTGAGGAGTTCCGGCCCCAAAAAGACAAGACAAGGTTTTACTTTTTTCCCCCCCTTCAATGTGACACACTTTCAACAGGAATGGCGATGTTGCAGTTACCTGGCCTTACTCCACATATTCAATAGTAAAGGCTAAATTCAAGACACAAGATACAAAGCACTATCGTTGGATGACAAGAAGGCTGACTTGAACTTGTTGACTATAACATCACACTATCAACCACGGCAAGACCCTGCCGTTCCTCCTTCCCTATCCAGCTCTAATCCCACCCGGACAATCTCTCTCAGTTCACTGGCTTAAACTAACCTTCTGCTTTCTCCCTCTGCTCATCCCATTTTCAAACGAAAGCTTGCCCAAACATGCACCTCTTTCTCTCTCTCTTTCCTCTGTTCCCCCACCTCACCCTCCCTCGTTCTAATCTCTCCATCTGTTGTGGCCACGTCAAAACAGGCACCCCGGGGGCACACCTCTCTCCACAAGGCAGGAAGACAGTGACGGACAAACAGAGAAATAGTCAAGCTAAGTATTAGATAGATAGATAGATAGATAGATAGATAGATAGATAGATAGATAGATGGATAGATAGATAGATAGATAGATAGATAGATAGATAGATAGACAGATAGATAGATAGATAGATAGAATAGATAGATAGATAGATAGACAGATAGATAGATAGATAGATAGATAGATAGATAGATGGATAGATGGATGGATAGATGGATAGATAGATAGATAGATAGATAGATAGATAGATAGATAGATAGATAGATAGATAGATAGATAGATAGATAGATAAATAGATAGATAGATAGATAGATAGATAGATAGATAGATAAATAGATGGATAGATAGATAGATAGATAGATAGATAGATAGATAGATGGAGGGGGAGGCAGGGATGTGTTTGTGTGAGACAAAGCATCTGTTCACTGGAGTCAAACAGTCAAGCTAAGTATTAGATAGATAGATAGATAGATAGATAGATAGATAGATAGATAGATTCACATTACACCAACGCTATCAAACGTTCAGGGCGTGTAGTCTAAATCGCCAGTAGGGGATGAGCATACCGTTGAAGGGTATACGGCATCGAAAAGAAAAAAACTGCTGCGTTTCACTCCATCATAACGTTGATATGCAACATCCAAATGCATTATGAAATATATCGGCCAATCAAGTTCACCAAGGCACCGGCCTGTGTACTGTACTGTACCGTCTTTATGGGGGAGTTTAGAGGGAGTGAGTGTGAGAAACATTCTGGTGTTTTCAGGAGGTATGTTTTATCTGGGAGTTCTTGGCTTAAGTGAAAACTTCCATTTCCATTCAAACTTCCAAAACTTCCATCTGTACCGCAGAGAGGAGTTTATTGCAGAAAAGGTGACGGTTGGAAAACGGTTTCATATCTCCAGAGGGAAACATCCAAACTGTCTATGTCATGATATCCGTGAAAAGCAACGGAATAAATTTGCAATTCGTGTGTGTGCACACACACACGAATGAGCTTGCAACATATTCAAAGGTTGAAAACGTCTGTACATTTTCAATTACCATGCCACCGTCCACATATATCCAGATGTGCATTCTTTAAATTAAAAAATGTATCCCATGTAATGGGAGATGAGCGAATCAGAGAGCCTAGATTACTGTAATGAGAAAGATGTTGTGTAAGTTCACGATGTCCAGACAATTTGCCATTCAAAAAATTGACAAAAAACAACCTCAGTTATAAAATTGACTTTAATGCACGACTACCATTGCGTTTAGCATTCGGTACACGCACACAGACACACATAGGAAGCACTCATATATAAACACTCATACAGAGAGAAACACAAAGTAGTGAGTAGATAAACATTTAAGCACGGGCACACACACACACACACACACACACACACACACACACACACACACACACACACACCCCACACACACACATTTAATTGAGCAGCCCTGTTGTCATGCCAACCACGGGTGTGGTGGGAGCTCGCTGACCCACTTTGCCTGTAGGGTTGTCATGGTGACGAAGGGGCAACGTCAGGCTTACAGTTGCACTCTCACACAGACTCACACATTTGCTATAGGATACACTGTTTATATGGATTTATATGGATTTTCTCCACGATATACATCACACAATATCTAAACACGCAAATGGAAAAATCCCATGTCAAACAATATCAAATATCATCTCACATGTCACACTCATATTATAAGGAATTTTAGTTTATTAAATTATCCTCATCAATTTAAATAGCATCTCACAATATCATATATTCCGATCATCTTGAGGTATGACCACATCAGCTTGTCTGAAGGAACGGAAGTTAGTGGTTAGTTAGTGGTTAGTGTGTAAAAAAAATTTTAACATGAAAATGGGTATCTGAGGTGTGTCTGTGTGTTTTTGTGCGTGCGTGCGTGTGTGTGTGTGTGTGTGTGTGTGTGTGTGTACTGTGTACTCACCATAGCAAAAGAAGCAGATTCTCATCAACACTACTAGATAGCATCAACAATAGAAAGTGGTTTTCAAGAAATTGTGCGTGGCAGTTTCGACTACCACACGCCACCCAAGTAATGTTTTCAGCGACCTCCGACAGAGACTCAGACGACGGGGTGGTAGACACACCAGTTTAATGTAGAGAGTGGGCTAGATGGAATAAGCCGATAGACATGAGTCATGACAAGGGCTCCTCTCCAGAGTGTGTGTGGGGATGGGGCTTTTACCTGTTGCTCGTAACACCAATGAACAAGCAACAGGTATGCAGCCACTCTGATCCTGGGCCCCCAATTACCTAGATCCAGGTCAGGTGTGGCTGCTCAAACCACACCATGCCCACATCACATTGTGCTTCTTTCATTTCGGCATCTGAAAATGCTCTAAAATACCCACAGTACCCGCAAGCTTCATCGGCCCGTTAAATAGTGATCGCTCATTGGTATTCTATTTCATAAATAAATGAGTATATCAATAGCTAGTGATTATGTGCAGATACTAACTGTCCTGTTTCACAATCGATTTGTACACACACACACACACACACACACACACACACACACACACACACACACACACACAACTCCAGTCTTTAGGGACAATGGTGTCTCATTAGCCGGTGATTTAAATGTCGGACAGTCTAGGCTGATTGTACTGAAAATAACACAGCCACTGGGAGAATGTGTTTGGTGTGTATATGTGTGTTAATCTCCGTTGCCTGATTGTGTTTTTCTGGAGCGGGCGGGTCCAGGTCACAGGGTAACACAGTTACAGAACTGCACAAACACACAGATACAGACACAGACACAGACACACACAAACACACACACACACACACACACACACACACACATGGTCACATAGGCTCATACATAGTTTCAGAATCTTGTCCTATTAAATTAAGTGCAATATTCAACATGCACATGTGTAAATCACCACTTTGCCAAAAAAAAAAACAAACAAACAAAAACACAGATCTGGTCATCATATGATGTTTTAAAAACATTGACCTCTTAATGCAAATTAATAGGTCATGATATTTTCACACATATACATTTATAGCCACTGCTGGTTGCCAGCATTCCTTAACAGTTCCGAGTGCTGTCAGTCAAATATCTGCACATCCTCTCCTCTCTTTCTCTAGCAATAGAATTGTTTCATTTATTTCAGGCGTTGAACTGTGTGACTGTAAGTATTGCGCTTCAACCCCCCAACACACACACAGACACAAACACACACACACACACACACACACACAAACACACACATGCACACACACACACACACACACACACACACACACACACACACACACACACACACACACAGATTCACCTTCAGTCATCCTGTTCAACCCCCAAGAATGACATCACATCTAAAGAGCTGATACGATAAACGATAATTTTTTTAAATAGTATAACGCAAAAACAGAGTTGTTTATGACTGTGTTTGGATTTAGATTTTTCTTTTTTTTAAGTCAGGGGAGACACAGTGAGATCTAATTCATCTCTTACTTAAGGCTGGATTACTCATCTCTGAATGTGTGTGGGTGTCTTACGTGTAGCTATTTTCTTTTATACTTGTATGATTTTCTGTATAACAATACGTGTCCATTAGGTGGCAGTGTCACTTTTAGTGAACCACAATGTACAGAATACATAGAAGAAATCAGGTTTTTTTAGACCCCAAAAATATAGATATGCAAATAAAAATCCACGTTCGAACCTCATCTGCAAGTCGGGCTTCTATCTGCTACATTCTCTTTCCCGTTTCAAAACCGCCTCCTGACAGTAAGTCAGGCAATTCGAATAATCAGCTTTTTTGAGGCACAGGACCGCTCAATACCTTGTTGAAATTAAGGAGCAGTGCACGTCGGCTCCTCTCCAAGCTACTGCGACCTTACGTTTAATTGCAACCCCCTTCGAGACGTTTACGTTTACCTATAAACCGCCATTTATTGTCTCCCTCTTTCCCTCCTCCCACTACAGTCCATTCCTCACAATCTACTCATAACATTAGAGCAGGATTTACACATAATTGCATGAACTTGTCTAAGTCTTGCATGTCTTAGTCTGGAGGCTGTGACAAAATGAACGATAAACTCTGTCATCATACCCAGTTGTGTTATGACATTTATGTCATCAATACCCAGTGAAACCTTGTTTATTCAAGCCTCCCTTTGTACCAGTAAATTTACTCGTCAATGGCTATGAAAGCTGTCAATTGTGTATTGAGGTAAGTATTGTCAGAGGTTTGTTTCTTACAGTTCCATGTATAGATTTTTCAAGATCAGATGAGGTGTGGGCATGAGCATATCCACTGTATACAGGATTTGTGACACAGCACGCAGCAGGGCCGACTATATAGAGTCGTGATACTAAGTCAGTGTGGCAGATCCACCACCCGATCCGCCACCCACACGCCACCCGAATGGTGTATTCAGGGCCCTCCAAGACAGGGATACAGGCAGAGATGTTGCAAACACACCAGCATATTGTAGAAAGTTGGCAAGATGGAACAAGCCAGGAGCAGATGGAACATTGTCATGACAGAGGCTCTTCTCTTTGTGTGGGGATTTTACCTGTTGCTTGTTGATTGCTCTAACGAGCAACAAGCGTACAGCTACCCTGATTCCGGGCCCAATTACATAGACCCAAGACAGGTGTGGCTGCTTAAACCACACCACCCCCACACCACATACAATATCCCCAATGCCAAACTGAGGCCAGGGAGAATCGATGGCTGAAGGGAGTCTTTACATTTTGGGGATGTACATCGGTGGTGTGCTTCTTGCCCGATAGTGTTGGTACTGAACTTGGCCACAATCATCCCAATGGGATGCATGGACTGTAGGCCACAAGGGAGCGTGATAATGTAATTGAGATTGTTTTTTTTTTTTTTATTGTATTGAATCTTTGTTGGGGATGACCTTACGATAGCCAAGAGCCCCATGACAGTTTTCTTTACATCCTATTTTTCCGGTTAATCTAAAGGAGTGAAGATGTCACACAAGGCTACGTGAAAATATGAGAGAGGCCAGGACGGAACATCAAATAAATATGCATGGTTAAGGTGTAAGACCCATTGAGTGCTACAAATAATGTTGTGTTCCCATTATAATTATGGCTGGGCTTCATTGACTACTGCTGGCAGCAAAAATTCTAACTCATGACGTGTCTCTTAGATTGTTGCCTTGCCATGGCTGTCTTCAGGTTTATGTAGGCCTATCTATTGCTTAAGGCTTAGTTGACTGGGTTTGGTGTGTTTGTGCGACTGTTCTGCCTGACATTGTGTTTGAGAGAATGGTCCTCCATTGGTTTTCAATTGGCTGTGCAGATGCAAAATTTGGCAATGCATAGGGCCTACAAAGAGGATTGGCCCTGGGCCCCATGGTGGTTAACCTCAGCCCTGGTACTGAAGACTTATGAGTATTTATGTTTCCGCATGGACTATTGCAGGGCGAATAATGTGTCCAAGTTTGAGGCCTAACCAAGTTTGAGGTCAATGAACCCCTGGATGGACTTGGCGTAGGCCACCTTTTCACGACACTGGATTTGACGATGATCCTTATTATCAACAGGGCATAATCAATTAATGTGGTCAGCGATGCTAATCATTAGGGACTATAAGCTCCAGAGGGTGTATGGCTAATAGCATTAATTAAGTGGTTGACAATGCTGCAGTTCTCTACAGACACACAATCGATGATACACTGCACACTACATTGAAAACTGTAGTGTGTCTTTGTGTGTGTGTGTTAATACAGCTAGATTGGCAACCTATCCAAATGTATATGGAAACATATTCTGTTCGGAAAAGTTTGTCTGTTAAGTTCCCTTAGAAAATAAAAATAAAAATGTAACATTCTTAAATCAAGGCTGAACAACCATATGGAACAAAAGGTAATGTGCGCCAGGTTGGTCCAGCAGGTTATACTGTAGTGCTATCTAGTGGATTGAATGACCTGCTGTTGGACATGAACATGAAAATAATAATGTTGATTCTATTCAGTTTCAAAATTAATTTAGTTTTGGATGACCTTTTTATTTAGAAAATTTCACAAAAGATATAAAAAGTAATCCAACCTATCCGCCTCTATCTTCCAGCCAGGGTTGGAAAGTAATAAAATACAAGTAACAGTGTTCCAAAAACACACAAGAACTAATCCTTAACAGTTGGCATAAAAATTTGCTCGGAAAATTCCTCCAATTATTTAGGGGTTACATTTAAACCTATTGATGACACGTACGATTTTATGGCTGATTTTCACTGGAACCATAATTTTCATTTACAACCAAAACTGCCAAATAAAAAAAGCTGATTGGAGCAGAGCCAATTGCTTGTTCACCTGTTTTCTGGTGGGAGGCAAAGTTGTAATAAAGGTTTTCTGTTTTGCTGTAAAAAGCAGGTTACTGTGAGCCTGGCCTTTTGTCTTTTTCCCTTTAGTTACATACTCATTCTATTGGTGAATTTTATACCTTAAAAATATAAATATTAATATATTAAAATTTGTATTTGTAAATGAATCAAAAAGCAATCAGGTTATGTAGTTGAGATGCAACAAAATAAAATATATTATACTTTTTACAGTTGTATTTAGTCGATTTCATTTGGAAGTCATTTGAAATTATTGCACTGCAGCTGTCACCTCCCCCACCATATTGATGGCCTCCTCTCTTTTCCTGTCTATATTCAATTTCATATTCCCCTCCTTCTTCTCTTTCTCCCTGCTTTCTGCGCTGCGTGCTCCCCTCTTTCACTCTGCCGGCCTGGTAAGCGAGTTTGTATGGACCAATTCCACTCACCACGTTGATGCATTTTATTAGTGGTCACAGTAATTAAATACATACAATAGGGCCAATGCGCGCGCGGGCACACACACACACACACACACACCCACAAACACAGAAATATAAAGTGAAAGTGAAAATGGGTGTTAGCAGGGGTTAACGGGTGTTAACAGCTACTATTTCTGAAAATGATCATTTTCAGAAATAATCAATATATATATGCTGCTCATATGTGTGCTTTTGAGAAAATAGGAATATAATGGCCAACAGTCAAGGTGTCTCTTTAAATTTGTGTCTGACATAACAATCCACATAAAATTGTTGAATTGTGCAAAATAATGTTGTCTTCATTCCCTTAATATGCTGCTAAACATTTTTAACTATTGTTTTTGAGATGTGCTAAGATCAAGCGTCAAGGGTCAAGATAGGCCATTGCGTCTTATTCCATCAAATATGTTTCTGTTAAAAACAGTATGCCATGATATTTTTAGTGAACAGATGTGAAATTGTGGGAACTGTAAAATCAGTACCATAACGATTGACATCAGAGTTCAAATGTGTGATGTGAAATATGTATAATATTATAACAAATTCAACAAACATCACAATGTAACTTATAATAAACTCACAGTATATGGACAGGCTATTCCTCAATGTTACCAGATAAGGCAATTAACATTTTGTAACACTTGTGACAATTGGGTTCTATTTTTAGTCCATAATGGCACAGGACTCATAAGACCATCTATAAATAATTTGCACACTTCCAACCTCCTACTTTTTTTTTTTTTACCCCTCGTCTCTCCATACATCAGTTCCATCCACCTCCCCATCCCCCATCCGCAAAAGTGGGTCAGGAGAAGCGGTAGTTAAAGGAGATGCTCTCTCTCTCTCTCTCTCTCTCTCTCTCTCTGGCAATATTAGCGCCGCAACGGTGCACTGGTTCTCCAACTCTTCATTGTTGTCTGTCACTGGTAGCTTCCGACTCACCCTATCACTGTTTGAATTTTTTTCCCAGTCACGGCCCTTGGATCAATTCTTTGGATCAATTCAATTACTTTGTTCCGAACTGAGTTCCTATATCTGTCCAAAGTTCTCTGCCATTGTAATATTTTGTCTTTTTCAGTTACTTCGCTGTCCCAATTTAAGTCTTGTTCTGTATAACTAGGTCTGTGTCTATCTCTCATGCTGTTGCCCCCACTAGTTGGGTTCCCTCTTTTTTCACTATCTTTTGGACCTCTCCTATAGAAAACCAAAATTTAATCTCTGGATTATTATGACTATGCAGCCCCAGTTACACACCTACACATAAACAGGTATATTATTTTGTTCCAGTAATTCTATCTTAGGAGATATGCATTATCTATCTCTCACTCTCTCTCTCTCTCTCATATATAAATCGACAGATCTATATATGAGAGACAGAGAGACAGACAGATGGACAGACAGACTGTTGTGGTCACGTCAAAACAGGCACCCCGGGGGCACACCTGTCTCCACAAGGCAGGGAGACAGTGACAGAGAAACAGTCAAGCTAAGTATTAGATGGATGGATAGATGGATGGATGGATGGATGGATGGATGGAGGGGGAGGGAGGGTGTGTTTGTGTGAGACAAAGCATCTGTTCACTGGAGATTGCCGTTCTCTGAACTCAGCTCTCTGATTGGCTTAGGGGCTTTCCCTCCAGAAAAAAAAACCCTGAATCCACCTATCAAATGACAGAAAAGCTTGTTTCCATGGATACAACAATAAAATGCTTCTATTAATCCCGTATTAATGAAAATGAAAAAATATGCTTTTATTGCCTTTATTTATTTTCATTTTTCTCGTATGCAACTCAGATTGGTAGAGGCTAACAACTTGATTCACGGTGGCCGTGGAATGGGATGGGTTTCGGGAAACAGGCACACCCATCTTTGCCGCCATTGACAACAACCACAATACAGAATGGTCACGAATAAAAAAAACAGCTTTGTGGCCGAGAGCTGAACAGATGCGATTCTAAGCGGAATCGTTGCTGTTCAACGAAAGTTACAGTTAAACGGAGATTGCGTCTAAATGAACACAAACAGAGATAACGGAGACAAGCTTTTTTTGTAAGGGTCGGGCAAGCGATAAAGATGGAGGAAGAGCGAGAGGCGGGAGATGGAGGGATGAGAGTAGGAGTGCATGAAAGGGGGGGTGAGAAAACTGGAATGGAGATGTGGGCAGAGACAGGGACAGAGAGAGTGAGAGAGCAAGCGCGCAGGGAAAGGCGTGCTGACAGGCGTGAACCGCTAACAATGGAGGCTAACAAAGAGTCGCCCAACCGAGGCATCAATCACTCTGCTTTCTGCTCCGCCGCTAGCTCCCTCCCTCCACCTCTGTCTGCACCCCCCCGCCCCCAACTACCCCTTTTTTTATTTTAAATCAATTATTTCAACGTTGGATCTTTTTTGGCTGTGCTCTACCCCTCCCTCCCTTGCTCCCTCCCTCCCTCTCTCCATCTTCCCTTCCACACTGCCACTCCCACCTCCACCCGTCCGTGTTCCCTCATCTCTGTTCCCTCCTTGTCTCACCCATCTCAAAGAAAAAGGGAAAACAAGCACTCGGCCATCTGATGTCAGTGCACCTCCATCCCCTACCCAGCCAATCTAATTATATTGCCATCCATTAACCCCCCTCCCGTCTTCTGATCATCAAACCCTCCACAAAAAACCCCAACAACAACAACAACAACAACACAAAAACAACGCAGTCAAATTCACCATTTTCATCATCTGAGGCAGTCGCAGCTAATGAGGCAAACGCTCAATGAAAAATAATCTCAAATCAGTCAGAAAAAGGACATATATGTCTGACCCCCAGCCCGGTGGCTTTCGCTCTTCCATACATGTTTGTCTGTACGTCTGTCTGTACATCATACACAAAGGGATGCTGTGTCTCACGGAGGAATGGGGAGGTATGCATCAAAACACTGCGAATGAAAGCACCGATTTCCAACAGTAATACTTTTTTTTTTTAATGTCCAAATCTTTAACACCCACAAACCCTCTTACCTTTTTGGCTCTGTGATTCATCCATGTTTTCCTCCATCGTTGCAGGTTAGAATCCTTTTGTCTCCCTATGATTTTTTTTGCAAAGCTGTTTTAAAGCCCCCTCGCTCGCCCGTTGAAGCACAAGTGTGTACGTGTGTTAGAGTGTGCGTGCACACGTATTGTGGAGATGGTGAGTGTGTGCGAAGCTGTGTGTGTGTGTGTGTGTGTATGTGTGTTTTTTTTTGTTCTCCCCCCCCCCTGTAAATGACGGTAGCTGAAGGAAGGAAGCCCCTCGTCTACTGCCCTGCCCTCTCTCTCTCTCTCTCTCTCTCTCTCTCTCTCTCTCTCTCTCTCTCTCTCTTCTCTCTGTCTCGCTCTCTCTCTTTCTATCTCTCTTTGCTTCCCTCTGTCTCTCTCTCTTGAGATTCCACATTCAGTCGTCACTATACTCTGTCATCAGTCTTTTTCTCACTCACTTTTTGTTGTATATTTTCTCTGTGTTCGCTTGTTCTCTGCCTGTATGTTGGCTGTCACCGTTCTGACCTCACTCCCTTCCCTTCTTCTTTGTGGTAAATAGAGGCTCCGATTTGCAGGTCATTATTTATTACCTCTGATGGACAATTCTGAAAATTTAAAGGGCAGATCCTATAAATTATGGACAGGAGATACAGTTTTCTCACAATTCCCAGCTGCGTAACTTTATGTAAAATGACTCAAATCTGTGGAGAATATCTTTTTCAGAGGTCCCATAATGGCCAGAATGAGACCAGAGAATTTGCTGGGGTGTTTTAGGAAGAGCAAAGAGGTATACAAAATCCCAATTCTGCGTGTTCAGTCTGGGGCAACATGGATCATAACTTTATCTAGTATTCACCAAGGTGACTCCAAAACCAATGGAAACAATAGATACTCTAGATCCTAGACGTCTCTAATAGGATCATTAGGGTATTCCACAATTTCAAAGCCATCCAAGGAAGATTTTACTTAATGACCCATCATCTGAAGGGTGAGGGCTATTGAAGAACTCAATTCTATACATAAGCCTTTTATGTGTGAATGAGTTTCACATCGCTGTAGAGTGCAGATTTGCAGTACAGAATTCGATAGGCTGGCTTTGTTGATATCATGTGTTGTGTCACCATATTTCCCGGCAACTTGGTGTCTTTCTCACTAAATGTAGTGCTTTTTCCGACCCTATTAGCGACTTCAATTATAAAAAGTGACTCATGGCAATTCTAGCGACTTTTGTGAAAATCTGTGAAAATGTTTAGTGTTCAGATAAACAATGCATGTATCTACTGTTGAGTGAGACAAGATAGATTAGGCTATGAATTAGCAGCACATGCTCCAATGCGGTTAGCAATATCACAGTCCATTGTCTTATGATGAGGATACTCAAGATAACTATCAGTCTTGAGGTTCCTGTCCTGGATGCAATGGCATACAAATACTCTGTGTTGAATGCCCAGCATGCTGACAGCACAGGTAAAAAAAAAAAAAAGTCTTGAGGTTCCAATTCCCCAAAACGTGGTTGATGTTGAAGCCAAGGGGTTTCAGTAGGCTGGAGGGGTGGGGGCATGTCTCCTTTGTCAAATCAGAGTCAGCCAGTTTTAGTATCGTTTTTTTTTTCTTGGCTCATACAGTCTTCAATGAAGCTTTAATGAAACTTAAAAGAAACAAAGAAACTCAAGACAGGGAATACCATCAACACAAAAAAAGACTTGACATTGAGATCGAGGTCTAAGTGGCATGGAATCAAGGGCGTAATTTTGGTTTGACAAGTGGGTTTTAACTTTGGTTTGAATCCCATTTCCTGCATTTGTACATATATTTAGGGATTACGGTAACCAATAATAAAAATTACATATAACCATCCTGCAACTCAGTGCTGCTTTTCCTGTCTCCATAGGCACCCCCACCTCATATGAGCTCTGATATGATAGCAGTTGACATGGACAAGGCATAGAACAACACTGATGGGAAAGCCAGGGCCATATTGAAATTATGTCTGTTATATTATTATTAGTGTACTTTATTTGGAATTCAACTGTGTTCACTTCTCATCATGTTCACTCCTTCCTCTCATCAACTTGATCAACAAATCAAAATCACCTAACCCTTTAAACAGCACATATAAGCTATTGCAACTGATGACTTTGATTCTGTTTTCCTGAAGAAACAGATCTTTAATGTTTTGCTGTCAATGTGTAAAAGTTGAGAACGCTATGAAGCCTACAACAAAATTACTTAGTATTTTAACGTTTGTGTTTGTTGTAATTATGTCTTTTTTAGGAATTCTTTAGGAAGACTTAAGACTTTAGGAAGTCTTAATTTATTTACAAAATTATTAACAAAATTACATTCTGGCAATCATTTTACCTGGAATAATAACAAAATAATATATTATAATTTACTATATACTGTATACAATGTATTTAAGTTTATCTTAAATACTATATTATAGAAATATAACTGTTACCATCTACAAAATATATTTTGGTTTAAAAACCCACATTTCTAATTTAGCAATATAGTAGATACGGTATTCTGCATCATAAATACACATCTGCCATTTGTAACAAACAAAAGAGATGGAAAATTGGGCAAAAATTCAGTGAGTTATAATGATTTTAATTGTGGATAGACCTCCTGCCTCCATAGACAAACATGCATTAGGAGACGCGGCTGCCCCATACCAATATGGCGGCGACATTGACACACAAGATTCAACTGCGAGGTATTGGATCAAACAAACAAACATTTGTCATCTTTTCGGGGCAGTGTGGAAACAGATGGTTAATTTTAATGTGGACTGTACGGCTGGACTGAGGAGACAAAAGACAGTGATTAGAAGATGGGTATTTATTCAGCACTGGTACGACATTTTAAGAGAGAGGGAAAGAAGAGAGAAAAAGAAGAGAGAAAAAGAAGAGAGAGAGAAGGAAAGAAAGTATGGAAGAAAGAGGTCTTTTCCGGGAGAGAGCCCCGATCTCTGGGGGCCGGCAAGTTATATAGTCTCTGGGGTGACCTCCACCGGCAGAATTCACAAAAAGTATAAGGATATTCCGGGAAGAGGTTCAAGATTCAAGATTCAAGATTCAAGATTTTTTATTTGTCACATACATATACATACTTACATACATATATGCAGTGAAATGTAATGCAACGCACCCGGTGATAGCACACAATATGTCCTAGGAAAAAATAAAAAATAAAATAAAAAGTAGAAAATTCCTTTCATAGACCGACTAGCTGACTCCTAAAACGTAATACAGTAAGTGGAATACTTATAGAATAAGATAAAAATATATAGAATAAAATACAATAAAAATAAATTTAAATAAAACGGAATAGATAGGAGGAATATGCCTATGAATATACAGATATGTGCATTTAAAGTGGCATGTGAATTAATGTGAATTAAAGTGGCATGTGAATGTGAATAGAGTGAGGTAGTGTTTGGGATAATACAGCACAGTATACAACAGTACGGCGCAGCAATACGGCATCACGAACAACCCTGAACAGTGATACAGTATGCGGTACAGTATGCTACATACAGTACAGTAGGTAGTGGAGCCTAGTGTATGGCTCAGTCAGGACCCCTGGTGAGGTCAGCGTTGACAGTTCTAATGGCGGAAATGGTGGAAAAAACTCCGTCTCAGTCTCTCTGTTCTCGCTGTGTGACTGCGGAGGCGCTTGCCTGACCGCAGCAGCTGAAACAGTCCGTTGTTGGGGTGATGAGGATCCTTCATGATCCTACGGGCTCTGCTACTACACCTCCTGGTGTATAACTCCTGCAAGGGGGGGAGGGTAGTTCCAGTGGTACGTTCAGCTGAACACACCACCCTCTGCAGGGCCCGCCTGTCCTGGGCAGTACAGTTCCCAAACCAGGCAGTGATGTTGCCTGTCAGGATGCTCTCCACTGCTCCAGAGTAGAAGGACTTGAGGATCCTCACCGAGACCCGGAATTTCCTCAGCTGCCTGAGGTGGTAGAGACGCTGCCTCGCCTTTCTCACCAGAGTGTCTGTGTGAACAGTCCATGTTAAGTCCTCTGTGATGTGGACTCCCAGATATCTGAAGCTGCTCACCCTATCGCCAGAGGTCCCATTAATCCACAATGGCGCGTGCGTCCTCGATTGTGATCCACGCCTAAAGTCCACAATCAGCTCCTTGGTTTTGCTGACGTTCAGGTGTAGGCTGTTGTCCTGGCACCAGAGTGACAGGTCAGCCACCTCCTCGCAGTAGGCCTTCTCATCGCAGTCGGTGATCAGGCCCACGACCACGGTGTCGTCAGCAAACTTGATGATGGTGTTGGAGCTGGACCTGGCCACACAGTCATGTGTGTACAGGGAGTACAGTAGGGGGCTGAGGACGCAGCTCTGGGGGGATCCTGTTTTCAGGGTAAGGGAGCTGGACATGTACTTCCCCACCTTGGCCACCTGGGGGCGGCCTGTGAGGAAGTCCAGGATCCAGGTGCACAGCGGACTATTCAATCCGAGCTCCTTCAGTTTGACAGCCAGTCTGGTGGGGACTATGGTGTTGAAAGCTGAACTATAATCGATGAACAGCATTCTCACATAGGCCCCCTTCTGGCCATCCAGGTGCGTGAGCGTGGTGTGCAGTACCTGGGAGACCGCGTCATCCGTGGATCTGTTTTGCCGGTACGCGAACTGCAATGGGTCCAAGGTGCGGGGAAGGGAGGCGCAGATGTAGTCCTTAATCAGCCTCTCGAAACACTTCATGACCACCGAGGCGAGGGCCACCGGACGGTAGTCATTCAGGCAGGTTGGAGAGGCGATCTTCGGGACAGGAACGACGGTGGACCTCTTGAAACAGGACGGGACCACTGATTCAGCCAGGGAGATGTTGAATATTGTGGTGAACACCGGAGCTAGCTGGTTAGCACAGGTCTTCAGTACTCGCCCAGATATGCCATCTGGGCCCGCAGCTTTCCTGCGGTGTAACTCCAATTAGCCGGCGAGCTAGCGGTGCTGCTGCCAGACTCGAACCGCGCATAAAAGGAGTTCAGTTGGTTGGCCAGGGAGGCGTCCACACTCGTGGCTGGGGAGGAGCTGCTCTTGTAGTTTGTTATTGCTCGCAGCCCCTCCCACAAGCGTCTTGTGTCCCCCCGCTCCATCTGCAGCTCCACGGTCTCTCTGTACGTCCGTTTGGCGTCCCTCACCGCCCTCCGCAGATTGTACGACGCCGCTTTGTAATTGTCCATGTTACCAGATACAAGTCCGTCGTTGTAAGCGGCCGTGCGAGCATTCAGAGCGCAGCGGATGGATTTATCAACCCATGGTTTCTGGTTTGGAAATATCCGAACTTTCACCGTGGGAACGATTTCATCCGCGAGCGTAGCCACAAAACTTACTACACCTCCGTAAACTCGCTGACGTCACTTGAACTTGTTTGGAACATGTCCCAGTCTACGTCAGTCAGAGCGTCCTGAAGCGCAGCCTCTGATTGGTCCGTCCACTGCTTCACTTCCCTCGTCATCACCAGATCCCGCGCGATCAGAGGCCTGTAAACAGGAAGCAGCGAGATCGCGGCGTGATCTGATTTCCCGAAAGCAGGGAGCGAGACGGGCTTGTATCCGTTCTTGTAAGGAGTGTAACAATGGTCCAGAGTTCTGTCTCCCCTGGTGGCACACGTGATGTGTTGGTGGAAATTCGGCAGAACTTTTTTAAGGTTGGCCCTGTTAAAGTCCCCAGTCACCACCACAGCCGCGTCGGGATGTCTGTTCTGAAATCCGCACAACACATCGTACAGAACCAACAGAGCTGCGTCGGTGTCCGCTCGCGGTGGGATATAAACGGCTGTAATGATGACCGTGCTGAATTCCCGGGGGAGATAAAATGGACGGCATAGTATGGTCAGCTGTTCCAGGTTCGGCGAGCAGGAGTGGGAGAGGAATTTGGTGTTGTTGGCGTTACACCAGCGGTTGTTTACCATTAGGCAGACGCCTCCACCTTTGGATTTCCCCGACTCTCCCGTTCTGTCGCCGCGGAACACGGAGAAGGCCTCGGTTGGATGTATGGCTTCATCCGGCACCAGTGGGTTCAGCCATGTTTCCGTCAGGCAGAGGACACAACAGTTCCTTGTGTCTCGCTGGAATTGAATCCTCGCTCGATGTTCATCCATCTTGTTCTCCAGGGACTGGACGTTAGCAAGAAGGATGCTTGGCAGAGGTAGACGGTAAGGTTGCATCCTCATTCTGACCCGAATGCCGCCTCGTTTACCTCGGTGCTTCCTCCATGGGCCGGCTCGTGGAACAGCGGCTCCATTTTTGTTGTAGTTTTGTTGCGAGTGTTCCCGCGTAGGATTTCCGCCGGCCACTCTGCTCCCACGGATAAAAAGTCCCAAAGTTGTTCGTTTAGGGAAATTTTTATAGCCATGAGTGCATCGCGCTCGTATGAGTTAATTGTTGATGTTTTTTTCACAAACATTATGATAAAAAAAGGAAAAAAATACTAAAAAGTAAGAAAGTAACCGGAGCGCCGGCGCAGGCGACCGCTAGGGGCGGCACCACTATCGCCGAATCGTTTTGTTCCTTCTGGACTGCCTCTCCCACTGGATCTCTGGCCTCTGGATCTGGCTCCACCGGGGGCTCCTCTCCTTCTTTCTAGCGAAATAGGCATCAGCACCCCACACTGCAACTGGCTACTGGACTTCCTTACTGATAGACCACAGACAGTAAGAGTTGGCAAAAACTCCCCAGAGACCATCACTGTGAACACTGGAGTCCCCCAAGGATGTGTGTTGTCCCCTCTGCTGTTCACACAGGCGACGCAAGACTGTTGTGCCAGATACAACTCGAACCACTTCATTAAGTTTGCAGATGACACAACAGTTGTCGGCCACATCGGTGACGACCGAACGACTCCGCCTACAGAGAGGAGGTACATCAACTCATCAACTGGTGTGACAACAATAATCTACATCTCAATGCAAACAAGACAAAATAAATAACTGTGGACTTCAGAAAGAAACACACACCACACATCCCACTCACCATCAATGGCAGTGCAGTGGAGTCTGTGAAGAGCACCAAGTTCCTGGGGGTGCACATCACAAACGACCTGACATGGTCAATCAACACCACCTCCCTAGTAAAGAAGGCATAGCAACGCCTCTACTTCCTTCGCCGGATGAGGAGAGCTGACCTCCCCCCTTCTGCCCTCACCACCTTCTACAGGGGTGCTATTGAGAGCATTCTTACCAGCAGCCTCTCAGTCTGGTATGGCAGCTGCTCTACTGCTGACCAGAAAGCCCTACAAAGAGTGGTGAGGACAGCAGAGAAGAAAAGAAGAAGAAGAAACAGTCTTTATTTGTCACACAACACACCACACTACAACACATGCTTGCACACACACACACATGCACATGCTTTGGATGGTGGCCGGTGAAATGGTTCCTCTGCATTTAACCCATCCTGGCCTGTCCTTCCTCCGGGGCCACAGCCAGGAGCACTGGGCAGCATACGTGGACGCGCCCGGGCACCAGGTGATAAGTGTCCATCGCTGGTCAGACGATGATGTGTGCATGTTTTTTAGGGGGGCCCTTACTGACGTGAGGTGGAGGAAACCCCATGTGAGCACGGGGAGAACATGCAAACTCCACACAGAAAGGCTCCTATTTGGGAGATAACCCGCCGGAGCACGGTATCATCAAGGACCACACCCACCCAGAACACAAACTGTTCACCCTCCTACCTTCAAGCAAGCGATACCGCAGCATGCGGTGCAATACCACAAGATTTAGGAACAGCTTTTTTTCAAAGGCCATCAGACTACTAAACTCACCAAACACGACATGAACACGACACCCACAAAGACCAACTGACTGCACAATATTTACATTTTTACAATACATATGTATCCCCTTGTTATACATATATATCCTCTTGCTGCTAGCTTTGTACTGCACCTTTTTACCTAAATAACATACCTCATTTAACATCTTGAGTATATTAAGACTATCCTTAGTCTTCTTGTATTGTTGTGTCTATTGTTGTTGTCTTTTTGCACTTTCATGTTGTGTGTTACAAATATTACTGCACATTTGGAGTATGGGGAAACGCAATTTTGATCCTCTGTGTAATTACGTGTTGCATGGTAGGATTGACAATAAAGTACACTTTGAACTTTGAACTCATCGGAATTCTGTTTTTTTCCTGTTGGTATATCACTTGATGTAAAGCAGTTAATTGTCTCATATACTCTTTTATTTTCATTTCCAATTATTCCAATGATGGACCTTTATATGGTCCACGAAGCACAGGCATGGGTCAACCTGTAAGCATTTCATGCGGGGTTAGGTGTGTTACAAGGTAAGCTTGCATGCAGTACCTCATTAGTGCTAGTGGTAGTGCATCTACCCAGAGTGAGGATTACATTCCAATGGGATACAAGAAACTGTTGTGTCCTAAGCCTGACAGAGACATGGCTGAACCCGCTGGTGCCAGACCACACTATACGTCCTGCCGAGGCCTTCTTTGTGTTCTGCGCCGACAGGTGGGAGGAGTCGGGGAAATCCAATTGTGGAGGCGTCTGCTTCATGATAAACAACAGCTGGTGTAACCCCAACAACATCAAGATTCTCATCCACTCCTGCTCGCTGAACCTGGACAGCTGACCATCTAATGCCTTCCATTCTACCTCCCCCTGGAATTCAGCACAATCATCATCACAGCCGTTTATATTCCACCACGTGCGGACACCAGCACAGTACTATCGGACCTGCATGATGTGTTGTGCAGACTTCAGAACAAACAACCCAATGCGGCTGTGGCTGGGTATTTTAACAGGGTGAACCTTGAAAAAGTTAGTAATTAAAGAGAAATAACTTTGGACCACTGCTACACACCCTACAAGAACGGATGCAAGACCGTCTTGCTCCCTGCTTTTTGGAAATCCGATCATGTCGCCATCTCGTTGCTTCCTGTATATAAGCCTTGCATTGTGCGTGGAAAGGTAGTAATGAGGGACGTAAAGCGGTGGCTGGACCAATCAGAGGCCGTGCTTCAGGTCGCTCTGAGTGACGTAGACTGGGACATGTTCCAATCAAGTTCCAGTGACGTCAGCCAGGTTAGAGGACAGCGTCGTACCCTCGGTGAAAGTTCGGGTATTTCCAAACCAGAAACCGCGGGTGGATAAATCCATCTGTGGTGCTCTGAATGCCTGACGGTTCTGATGCGTCTGAACACCAGGAAAGCTACGGGACTAGATTGCATATCTGGGAGATTACTGAAGACCTGTGCTAACCAGCTAGCCCCTTTGCTCACTCAGATATTCAACGCCTCGCTGGCCGAGTCAGTGATGCTGTCCTGCTTCAAAAAGTCCACCATCATCCCTGTGCCGAAGACTGGCTCTCCAGCCTGCTTGAATGACTCATGTCCGGTGGCTCTCACCTTGGTGCTCATGAAGTGTTTTGAGAGGCTTAAGGATTAAGGATTAAATCAGTGCCTCCCTCCCCTGCACCACTGACCCACTGCAGTTCGGTTACCGGCCGAACAGATCCACGGAAGAAGCGGTCTCCCACGTACTTTATACCATGCTCATGCACCTTGATGGCTGGAAGGGGGGCTATGTGAGATTGCTGTTCATTGACTACAGTTCAGCTTTGAATACCATAGTCCCCACCAGACTGGCTGTCAAGCTGAGGAAACTGGGACTGAACACTCCACTGTGTTCCTGGATCCTGGACTTCCTCACAGCCAGGTGATTAGGGTTGGGAGGCACACGTCAAGATCCCTCACCCTTAACACAGGATCCCCCCAAGGCTGTGTCCTCAGCCCCCTACTTTACCCCCTGTACACACATGACCGTGTGGCCAGGTCCAGCTCCAACACCATCATCAAGTTTGCTGACAACACCACTGAGGTGGGCCTGATCACCAACAACGACGAGAAGGCCTACTGTGAGGAGGTGGCTGATCTGTCACTCTGGCGCCAGGACAGCCTCCTCTTGAACGTCAGCAAAAGTAAGGAGCTGATTGTGGACTTCAGGAGAGGATTACAACTGATGGATGCGCCACTGGTGAGTAATGGGACTTCTGTTGACAGGGTGAGCAGCTTCAAGTACCTCGGAGTCCACATCACAGAGGACTTAACATGGAATTTACACACAGACACTGGTGAGAAAGGCGAGGCAGAGTCTTTACTACCTCAGGCAGCTGAAGAAATTCAGGGTCTCGTGAGGATCCTCAAGTCCTTCTACTCCGGAGCAGTGGAGAGCATCTTGACAGGAAACATCACTGCCTGGTTTGGAAACTGTACTGCTCAGGACAGGCAGACTCTGCAAATGGAGGTGCGTTACGCCCAACGTACCACTGGAACTACCCTTCCCTCCAGGCAGGACTTATACACCAGGAGGTGTAGTAGCAGAGCACGCAGGATCTTGAAGACTGAGATAGAGTTTCTTCCTGCAGGCCATAAGGACTGTCGATGCTGAACTCGCCAGGGGCCCTCACTGAGACACATACTTAAGCCCCCGCTGCATTACTGTAATGTCTGTTGCATATTGTACTGCATACTGTACTGATACTGTATTGCTGTGTCATACTGTGGTATGTGGTATCTCAACACACACTACCTCACTTTATTCACTTTATTCACGTCACTTTGCTGTACATATCTGTATATACATAGTAGTCTATTCCTCCTGTTTCTATTTCGCATCCCTATTCAGTATATGACATTTTTATCCTATTTTATTCTTATATATTCATTAACTGAATTACATTTTAGGAATCAGTCAATTTAGTTAGTGAGTTATTTACTTAATTTACTTAGCTATGTGTCCTTGTACTTATTAGTTGAGTGAGCTTAGTTAGTTTGTTAATTACTTAATTACTTAGCTATTGTGTCTCTGTACTTATTGTGCATAATCTCCGGATGCGTTCCAATTTCACTACATACATGTATGCCCGTATATATATGTAGTATGTAGTATATAAAGTATGTGATAAATAAACATCTTGAATCTTGAATAGCACCACCTCGGGGTTGCATAATCCACGCCGACTAAAACAGAATGATATACAATGAGTATATATATATATATATATATAGATATATATATATATATATATATATATATATATATATATATATAAAGTAGTGTGCCATTCTCACGTGGTTCCATACTGTGCTTGAATAAAATAAAAACAAAGATAAAAAAAAAACACATTCCTCCATGTTCTCTGTGACGATTGAATGACCTTGAGACAATGAATGACAGAAACAACAAATTGCAAGGTTCAGTTAATGTACAAAATAGCAGTGTTAGGCTTAGAAGATAAGGTAATTCATATATTTGAGTTACCATACTTCCTCAAATATAAACAGTTACTCAAATAAAAACCGGGCCTCTAATAAATGCGAGTGTGTGGTCAAGCGAAACAAAGGCCTAAGCCCCACTTCAGATTAAGACCAGGGTTTTTAGGAAAATCCAAGGAGGAACTACTGATACCTGTTACACAGCATGTGCACAGTATGCCAGTTAAGCATAATGTACATTTCTGCTACTTTACTGTAAATTGATGAATTCATGAATACAATCATGCACTTTTCATGCACAGCGAGGGTAGTGTCGTTTGATGCAGAGAAAGTAACATTCCGCATGCCAGGCTTTGTGACACCCGTGGCATACATAGTTTGTCCGTTTACGAAATAAATGGCGCGCTTAACGCGAATTGGGCGGAATGAGGGGGTGACGTCAGTGTCAGGGTTGGTTGGTCGGCGTAGCGCGAGAGTGCATGTCATACCAGATCTGAGGTGCAACTATCATTACAGTGATTATAAACAGAATGGTTAGCATGCCGCGCACGCCGCAGAGGCCAGGGAGTTCCATGGTGTCGTCTGCTTCTGCTGACTTAACGTAGTGTGGTGTGCGGTGGTCAGCGTCGTTTGTCTATGACCTATGGGTACGTTCGTCTATGACCTAAGGTGGACGGTTGCCAGCACGCGTAACCTTGCAACTAACAATGTTCGTAACAGTGTTTTTTTGGGGATGGGAGGGGTTGTGTGTGACCCTCCTTGCTGGGTGTTAACAGGCTGTGGTTGGAGGCTGATGGTCTTGCAGTGACTGGCATGCACCCACGTTGCCCTTTCCTGGACTTTTATCGCCGTGTGGGTGGTCAGGAGGACCTGGTATGGGCCGAGCCAGAGGTGGTGTTTTCAGGACTTCCGGTGGTGATTCTTTATCAGCACAAAGTCGCCCGGTTGAATGTTGTGCAGGGGCCCGGTGGTGCCTTGGGGTAAGGCAGAGCCTACCTGTTGTCTGATTTCAGAAAAAAGATTTGGTTAAGGAAATGCAATATCTTACAAGCGTGTCGTCGCAGAGGTTGGTGTCCATCGGTGGGCCTGGAGGTCCCAGTCCCACATTGGGAGGGGCTGCAAAAAGGACCTCAAAAGGGGAAAGGTTATTTCGCAGGCGCACTCGCATTCTCATGTACATCAGCCCGATGGGCAGCGTGTCTACCCAGTTGAGATTCGTTTCGCTGCAGCGTTTAGCAAGTTTGTTTTTCAGCGACCCGTTTTCGCGTTCTGCAGCACCTCTGGATTGTTGGTGGTAGCTGCAGTGTGTTTTTAAATCAAATTGGAAATGCGTCGACAACTGTGTGAGGATGTTCTTTACAAAATGGCTGTAATTGTCGGATGACAGTTTTTCCGGGATTCCCCATCTGGGAATTATATCTGTCACTAAGGCTTTCGCCACTGTTTACGCCGTGGCATGTTTGGCGGGGAAGGCTTCCACCTATTTGGAAAACATGTCAACCATGACGAGACAGTATTTTTTGTTTCTGCATGGTGTAAGATCGAAGAACTCCATCATTACATGTTGGAAGGGGCGCGTTGGGGTTGGGTGTGTGGCGGGGTTGTGAGGCCCTTTGGCATGCCAGGGTTGTGTTGGGTGCAAATTACACACTTATTGCAATATGTGGCTGCAAATGTGGAAAAGCCTTTTGTGAACCAATGTGTTTTAAACTGCCATGCACATCCCTCCTTTTGACACGTGGTCCAAACCATGTGACAACTTAGCGAAACAGGGGAACAGGCGCCTAGGCAGGCAGGGTTTGCCGTCGGGGCCCATCATAACGCCGTCGCGGAGGGTGGCTTCACAGCTGGACCAAAGCCTGCGTTCGTCTGGGGAAGAGAGGGAGAGGAGGTCAGTGAGGGAGGAGGGTGTTGGGGAAGGGGGGGATGAGTAGAGGGAGGAGGAATGAGGGAGGGGGCGGCGTGCCATGGCCTTGGCAGCTGCGTCGGCATGGGCATTGCTGAGAGAGACGGGGTCTGTGTTGTATGTGCGGCGCATTTACAAACAGCGATGGAGAGAGGGAGGAGGATAGCCTCCAAAAGGGTCGCCACTTCATGGTGGTGCAGGATGGGCTTGCCGTCTGATTTATAAAACCGTCTGTGTTTCCAAAGGGCGCCAAAGTCATGCACGACACCAAAAGCAGTGCATGGCAATAGGTTTGGCAAGCCTCGCAAAACAAATGCTTCAAAGTGTTTTATGGAAGATCTGGACACGGTACTGGCAAGATCAGGAGGGGGCAAGTTTTGTGGTGTGTCCCTGAATTACCTAAACAACACACATTTTATGGAGAGGACTTTGAGTTTCTGTCATGATCTCCGCCTTCTTCTACTTCCCCTCCCTCTCCTTACCTGTCCCATTAGTCCAACTCCATTCACCTGCGCACACAGCTGTTCCCGATCTGTAATCTAACCTCTATATATGCCTCTCTCGCCAGTAACCCGGTGCCAGTTTGTCTTTGATGCTTGCACCAGACTCTCCAGCGTTCTCCGGACTGATTCCCCGCTACCGACTCGCTCCGACCGCGTATCCTGCCTGCCACTCCGCCTGTCTTCTGTCTGCACTCCTCGTTATCGAACCTGCCTGTCCCCGACGATGTATCCTGCCTACTCCCTGCCTGTCTTCCGTCGACTCTACAAATAAAAGATATTACCAAATATCCCTGCCTGTCTTTGTGCTGCAATTGGGTCCTAACCACACCCGTTACAGTTTCGGTATGGTGATGACTATATAAATGGTGATATCAATGTGGTTGATGGAGACTCTTTCAAGGATTTCAGGTACATCACTTTACAACACGGATTAGAAAATATGTTGTCAAAATATGATACATGTTTGCTGACGTTAAATAGTAATACACGTGCAATCGTTTGTCATTATTGACGGTATGCAGTGGTTGACTCTCATTTGCGCAATGCTGCTGGAATGCCAGATGTATGTGGCCGAAGTGTTGTTGTATATTTAGGGTCCTCATCTACAGAACGTAGGATGATGATCCTATTGTAATTGCTCTTTTTATTAGGGTTTGTTGGAGAAATTCTCCTGCGTGGTTGGTGAGGTTAATCTGCCCGCTACAGGAAAACAAAACTGAGAGTATTAAAGTTATTTATTCTGCAGAATAAAGAGAAAGATTCATGCCTCAAAGCAGTGTTCTGATCAGTCTACCTCTACTTTACTTGACAAGGCTTTTATAGTCATGAGGTTGGGTCCCATTCTGAGACTTGCCATGTGATTCGCTGTTGTCTTCAGTAACAGTTGTGAACATGTTTTAACAAAGAAAAAGTGAACACTTTTGGTGCCGGGGAAGCATACGTTGAGTGTTTACACAAATGGTCCTTTTACAATCTAGAAAAACAGAGATAACGACTAAAACATTTGTGACAGTGGTATACAGGAATGTAAGATCTCCTGTAAAAGAGTCGGGGGTCACCAAACAAACATATGCCTCAGCATTTAGACATCACTTGGTGGTAGAATTATATCATTCATTAACATTGATCATCATTTTTCTCTCACACTCCCTCCTGTTGTTCCCAGTGGAACAATACAAAAGGAAAATGCAATAATGCTTAAATATCATATAATTAGGGCAAAGGGATCAGAAAATGACGTATAAATTGAGTACAATACAATTATATTACAGAGATATTGTTTTATCGTAGTCCTTTTGATGGAGGGGCGAAGGAAAATGATGACCAAATAACAAGGTGGGGAGTGGCCAGGTGTAATCAAATGTGCAGCAGAAGTCCAGCGGTGGAGCTGACTGTAGGGCGCCAATGTTGGTGTAGAAAGCCCCTTCGATAACTGCTTCCAAAACACACATTTCTTCGCCTATGGTAAGTGGAATGGCAGTAACCCAAGTAGCCTATGTAGGTGTGGTTGAAGTGGTTCCATCGCAGTTGCAGGGTGAACAGCGTTCGGCGTACACTCACGTTGTCTCCTCAACGAGTACCTAGAGGGGAGTAGAAACTTTCTTGCGATGAGATGCGTGTACCCATCGTTCTGCCACCTTAACTGCTGCTGCAGTGGTGCGGACCCTTACCCTGCTGCAGAGGTCCCAGGAATCTGGCCGAGTTCCAGCAATTCCTCTGTAAGTCGCAAATCACCACCCATTCACCTGGTCAGAGGCCGTGTAGAGGTCCTTCAAGTGGGACGGGTAGGGCTGCTTTGACCTGGGCACATAGACTTATACACTTGGGTGAGAGGCACACATTGACAACATTGTTTGGTCGAGGTTGAATGTAAAATAGGGTACGTGGAATAATTCTGTAATTTCCAAAACAGTTATGTTGAACAACCGACCACAGACTCAGCCCAAAATTGTATGTATGCACCCTAGTGTAACAACAATAATATTATCACAATGTCTAATATGTAGGAGGCAATGTCCATAGAATCTCAATTAGGCTTCAAAACAGCCGACAGTGTAAATTGTGCAACGCTTTTCAGATTTTCCTTGAGCGCATTTCTCGAATGTTGCCTGAACATAATCCCATCGACACAATCCATTAATAAAGTAAATCTAACAATGATAAATACTAATCTGGATAATCTGATCACTACTGGTTTATGTGGTGTAATCCATTTGTGGCTTCTTTCGACAGAAGACAGACTTAACCACATTGGTCTCCCGGTCAGCAATTCATGCTGGAACAGTCCTGTCCTACCATGTGATCGTCCTCGCATTCCCATCATCACTAATGACAGCAATGAAAACTCAGTAGAGCTTACCTTTACTCGGATTCTATTCTGAAAAACATGTCAGTTATCACCAAACAATATTTTAATCATGACGAAGCATCAGCTTGATAAGTCCATCATGTGGTATCTACCATATGTCAAACAAGTAAAACAATGAAAAAACTTGTGGGAAAGATACAGCTCAGTACATACTGTACCAAGCGGCTCTGCCACTCAAATAATTTCCTGCAGGATACCTTTGAGTCGAGGAAATAAGCCTGTGTCCTCATCTGTGGAGGAGACAACCATCATTAGACGGAGCAAAAATTGGGCACTGCGGCTTTGTTGGCTGCATTGGCTCTAACCTTTCCTATAGCGATGGGGTCAAGTACATTAATGTAAACAACACAAATAGGAAGATCAAAATGGGGGGGTTATGATATTACAACATTAAACAAATGTTCTGTATGTCTCATCAAACAGCTACACCACACAATATCATCACTTGCCTGTCCATATTCATGCAATCAAAAAAAAAAAAAAAAAAAAACAGTTTACCACAGATAAAAACACAAGCACAACCGGTTGTACAAAGATAGACACACTGTTTTATACAAAAACAGATGACAAACAAACAATTCGTCGCAAGATAAAGGCTACAGCATGTAATCAACCCAATAACCCCGGGACCGAGTTTCCGAGCAGAGTATGCAACAAGACGTAATTCATTTCCATAAGATTGCAACAACACAGCTGACATTAAACCATCTTATTCATCTACAGTTAAAGTAATCCAGCAAACCCGACATGGAGCTGGTGCAAAAAACTTGTTTGAAACGCAACAAAAGGTTCTACTGTGTAATGGCCTGGCAAGCATTGCCTCGTTCCATGATCCAAAAACAACAATAACCACAACAGCGACCCTACCGCGACAAATTAAAATAAAATAAATGTCATGACTCAAATAATGAACGTTCTTTTGTGCCAGCTGGAGTTATAAGGGAAAAAAAAGAAACTGTAAACATCTTGTTCTAAGTATTTTAAGAATTCCTGTGTATCTACGACACAAGCAGATCAATAAACTACAATATTCTAATAAGTGTGCTTCCATTGATAATTTCAAAATCAGTCAAAATTAATTTCCGTAATGTGGCAGAAGAAAAATTTCCGGAGGCTCAACATAACTTTAACGATGAGTTAAGCCACTAGAGAGGGTAAGGAAAAATGTGATTCACATACTAAAACATTTTAATATTTAGCGTTCAATACTATATTCCTATTTTAATTTATAATTTTTTTATTTGTATTATTCTTGTTTATACCCTGAAAGGTACAATTAATAACTGCAAACAATAAGCCTGAGATGTCAGCAGTCACCAGTCTAATAGAACCCAAACGTTATCAATCTAATAGGAGCCTTACCGGCGTTGATAAATAACATTTGATCAACTATCGATTATCTCATGGTCAATTTATGTTACTCAACTCCTAAAAATTGCATACATTATGTGCTAAACTTTGAACTGCTAGTCTTACCTTTTGGACAGGGAGTATTCAACTATAAGTCCCATCATTCTGCAGTCTGATTAGAGAAAAGTGGAGGGGTTATTTGGCATTCCAATCAAGTTAACACCTTTTTAAAACAAATATATACGTATACTGACAATAACATAGCCAGCATTCAAATTGAGACCATATAAAACCGAGAAGGGCTATTAATAACATATTTGTAACTTAATGGAACAATCACTTTCATCTATAATCTGTGTACTATCAGTAGAGACAGATTGATAAAACAATGGCTGAGAAAACACAGAAGCAGTCCTTATGGTAATCACACAGATATCATTTCCAGCAGGACTTCAGGTGGTCAGTCATTCCACAGCTCTCAATTGGAGAAGAAATTCCAATTGCAGTCATTCAGTTTCATGTTTTCTGATGCAGTGACATCATCGAATCCAGTTCCAAAGGAGCACAGTTGATTAGGCTCCTCAACTGTGGACAACATCTTTTTAAATTGTGCATTTGCTGTACTGGGAGGCCAAACATTTGATGTTCATGGTGGAGGGAAGGATTAGCAGGAGTCAATGCTTGCATTTGATTTTCCATAACAGAAGCTTTTCCGTTGTTCAGAAAATGTCCCAAGTTATTCAGCCTGATCTTGGCTAAACTGGATCTTGTATACAAGTTTTTCACAAACCTTCTCGGAAATGCAGGAGTAGGCAAGTCTCTCAGCAGGATATCAGGCTTTTGGGCTTGTGTGAAAAAACCCTAAGGTGCTTACTGTATTGTTCTCATACATTATCATAAGATGAAAGGAAAGGTATACCACTGTAAGAAGCAGTGTCATAGAGATAATCACACCAGGGTGCTCTGACAACAGTCTCTCTGAGTGTTAACACTAGACACAGTAACACAGTAATCCTTAACTCAGCTTCTGAAGATCGTTTCAACAACGAGACTAGACAACTAGAATGTCATATTAAAATAAGAACTAATCAAGAATTATTCTGGTTCTACAATGCAATCGATAATATCTAATGCTTTTATACATTTTAACGTTGGAGCTCATTATGGAATATAGATATGAATTCAATCAAGATTTGCAAATAATCAAATTTGCAAATCAGTTAAATACAAATAGTAATACTTACAATAATGTACAAGGAACTTTGAATGCTGGACATGTTATGGCCTTACTCATTTGTAGAGCAATTCTCTTTGATCTGATCTCTTTGTCAGTCCTCCAAGTCTTCCCAATCAGTCGCAGTCACATCTACACTGGTAAAAAATGCAGTTAGTGGATTCCTGCTTAAAACTGCAGAAATAAATCACCGAATACATGGGTTGGTTAATTCATGAATATATAATTACAACATTAATCGAATCACAAGATATTTTCAAGTTTAAACTTAAAATTTTTGAATGTCCAAATTTAAAAAAACATCTAAATGGCCAACGTTTTTCACATTTATGTAAGTTTTGCAATTTTTAGTAAGTGGACGTACACAATCCATTGCCTCTCGTATACAAAACAAAACAATTATTATTCTTTGTTAAACTAGTTGTTAAATGTTATACTGTATATCAACATCTACCTTATTCAATGTCAAATCGAGATTACTTCTAGAGTAAGACAAAAATAAAAATTAATGACATTAATAATGTTGTTTGATTATACTTAAACAATCACCAGCCTTACTGAGAAAAACAAAAAGTAATCGGTAAGGATTCAAAACGTACAAACACAGTTGTATATCAAACCAAAACCAACAATATACTCATGCAATATCATGATTTAATGTGTAGTGTTTAATCTATACTATTTAGTTATTTATCATTTCCTTTGATTTAGAATTACCAAATTATCAATGCTTTTTGCCATTGTGCCAATTTCTTACTGCTGTAACACTGCAGACTATCCCTCTGTGGGAAAAATAAAGGATTATCTTATCTCAACCAGCAGATTACTTTGACACAAGACCACAAAAGGGAAAAATTAAGTACATTTGAAAAGAGTAACTCTTTCTAAACCAAAAACAAATTAATTTCTGCTGCTACTATGCATCATATCTACTCTCCGCCATGTCTTGAAACATTGAAGCATTTTTTTTAAATTTATATTGATCAATTTAGTTTCATCATTTTGGAATGCTTTTCCATAAAATCTATTAACAAAGCACAAACTATAGTTCTTAAAAAAAACAAAAAAAAAACTCACCATACTCCTAACCTTACCAAAGTCACATTTAATGAACCAAAGACACTATCCTGCAACCTAAAACCTGCTTCAACTCACCACAACACTATTATCAACATCACAATTATCTCTCGAAACACAATCCAACAGTTCAAACCTTGCAATATCTATTCATACTACCACAGCATAGATCTCTGTTGTACATCAATTGACTTTTAGTTAAATTATTCAGTTCTGCAGCTTCCTCTGCTGAACCAATATCCTACTAAAATGACTTTTACAGCCAGGAGGCTAAACAAAGCCCAAGAAACTGATAGAATCTCTCTGAACTCATCTCATCCATACGTGTTCCAGAGTGATCAATCGGCCAGACACCAATTTGATCACACAGGATTCATGTGAAAGTGTATTATACTGCAAATGGAGTCAGACAGTGGGCCCTTGAACTCCGTTCTCCTAACTAATTAAAACTTACTGAAACTAGTTTGAAAGTAAGTCGCATAGGTGGATTATCAATACCTCCAAAATGAAATCCAAGCAAAATAGTTAAAACAATAAACAAACAATAATTACAATTATAATAATAACAATTATTTTTGTTGTATTTGATTTGATTTTATATTCACTTTTTTTATCATCAATTTTACTCTAGTTATTAATTTTAGTTTAGTATTAAGTTTCTCACCTTCTCTCAATGCTTCTGCTAGGAGGAAACAAGAGAGAGAAACTTTCTGACTTTATTTATGAATTAATCTAATGTAATCTTGACAATAACATAAATTTCTTGCCTATTCCCAACACTTTGCTAGGAGGGATCAACAATACTCTATAATATTATGTATTCATTTATTTGAGTTATTATTGAACAAAAAATATATATATAAAAATATAGATAAACAAACAAAAACACACGATCCTCTTGGCCACTTCCACGGGACTCCAGACCGATTATCCACGATACCTTCCAAGTTGCGCCGCACGCAAACAGGCCATATGTCTATGTGAGGGGGGGCTTTCTGAGTTAAAAAAGAAGTTTTATTCAGAGCTATTTCTTACACAATAGCTTTTCCTTCGATCTTCTCTGACAATATCTCAGTTAGTCCTCACCTTAATTTTTTCAAGATCTCGTGTTGTGTCTACTGGATCTGCCAGTCATGTCCAGACGACTCCTTCTCGGATGTCTTTATGGTCAGTTCCTGCCTGCCATTGTGCACACAACCTGGTCGTGAAGAGGTCCAACAGAGCCAAGCAGATATCCTGCCGACTACGCCAAAACTGTGGAAGAAATTCTTCTGCAATGATCGGTGAGGTTAATCTGCCCGCTACAAGAAAACAAAAACTGAGAATATTCAAGATTATTTATTGTGCAGAATAAAGAGAAAGGTTCAGTACTGCTCCAAAGCAATGTTCTGACCAGTCTAATCTTATTTCTGATCAAGAAGGCTTTATACAAAAACAGAGGGTGTGGCTTCGGTCAGAAGTAATTTACAAGTTTGTGTCCCTCAACTGTCTCCCTGGATGCCAACCTCAAACAGTAAATTCACAGGAACTTGTAAATGACCAGGCAAACTTGGATTCTTCATCTCCTTACAAGGTAAACAGGGCCAAATTTGATCTGGTTCTTCTATGTTAGAATTGACATTGTAGAGAGAAAGAACATTTCTCATGGTGGGTTCCTGGGAAAACGGAGACAGTGTTTTAAAAACTCTTCCTCTGGAGGTAGAGGCTTTTGTCCTCATTCAAAATAAATTATCTTAAGCATTTTTTTCTCACAAAACCCCACCTGACTTTTTGATTACACAGGGGACCCACCATGTTATGGTCTATTGACATGCAAACTTTGACACAGAACACAGACACAGAATGACACAGAATTTGAATTGTTATGAATGACACATAATTTTTTTTAATCAATAGGTCAGATCCTGATTGTAAAAATACAAACCTTCCAAAAGTATAAATATGAATTTGAAAGGATATATAACCCCTTTAAGAAATCAGGCTTTCAACTCCACTTAAACATATCAAAATTGGAAAGTAAAGATTATTTTTCTACCCAAGCACACTGGAAGTAAATGCAATGCAAAATACAAATACTTTTCGACTTAAATACTGGTTTATCAATTGATTTCCAGCTAAGTATGACAAATACCACACCTACTTCAACAGAGTACACAAAATCAATTCTTATTGAATTTAATGGTTTTGACAGTATAATATTTTCATCCAAACTTAAACAAACGGGAAATAAACCTACACCCACTGTACAAAAGGTAGACAAAAAATTACATTTTTAAGAAAATATTTATTATAAATTAAAAGGAGCTGTTGGCACAAGAAAATCAAAAAATTTCCACACAGGGCTCAGTTAGTCTTCTGATATGCTTTGTCACAAAGAGAAAGTGCAATGTTTTCGTGCGTGGGAAGAGTAGTATGGTGGTAAACACAGACCTTTGGCCTTTGCCTGCAAAGGCAAAGGCAAAGGCCAAACTATACCAAACTATCCAATTTCAAGTTAATCTGCTGATGAAAACCTACCCTATGGCGGTCGGCAGGAAAACTCACTGGAAATAGACAAAACACAAGTAAATTAGAAAACATCGTCATCATTTTGACAACACAGACGCACCGCAAGAGATCCAACACAATGGAAACATTCACGCAGAAACAAACTTAAAAGCAATTCACCACGGATGCGCTTTTTTAATACTTCATTTGGGGAATATAACAGATATGATACACAAACATTTTGTGATGTTTTTATTTTAAGTTTGTTCCTTCGTGAACTTTTCCATTGTGTTGTTGCTTGTGTTGTCAAATTGATGATGACATTTTCGTAATTTGCTTGTGTTTTGTCTATTAACATGTGTTTTCTTTAGTTGCAGTGTATTTTCCCCTTGGCCACCGTAGGGTTAGTTTTTAGAAGCAAATGAATTGACTTATGGCCTTTGCCTGCACCTAACTACAAATTATCAGTGTTTTCGCCTGTTAAAATCAACTACTAGTTGAACTCTAGTGTATACCTAGGTACTCAGGATGCCAACGAACAACACAAACATCACCAAAAATGAAGGTGCATCAAATGAACCAACATTTTTGAGCAACGTGAACCAACATGTTTGAGCAAATGCTTTAACAACTCTATTAATAAATTCTTCTCGCACTTTCGCATTGGACGGCAGTGATCCGATTTTTGACATAGTACTTCACTGCATCACCAAACATCACCAAATTGAAGTTGTATCAAATGAACCAACATTTTTGACAACGTGAACCAACATGTTCCGACTTTTTTACATAGTACTTTACTGCAGTCCAGCTTCGCTGGTTTAGAGCTTCAGGTGAATCTCTAATACAGGCATCACACATCTGTCCTTCCCGCCACTTTACCACTTTCAATGAAAGCCATCAAGGTCTTTTCCATGCACCTCCTCAGGTAACCACCTCCTCCTCTCAGAGATTTCTAAGATAGAAATGTAAAAGGACAAATACAATTAGGAGTGTAGACCAAGTCTTTCAATCTCTGTGTCTTTTGGTTACTTTATTTTCAGTTCAGAATCAGATATTGAAAAAATGGAGAATGAGTGGTTATCAAATTTAACGATTTAACATACAAATATCAAAATTGAAAATGTATTTTTCCGTTGCATGACCAAAGAATGAGTGAAATTTAAAATCAGGTTTGACTTTCATTTTCTTATTTCAACATCATACAGCAACATACACACCAATCAGCCACAACATTAGAACCAGTTACAACCATTTAGGACTCCAAAATTCAGTGGTACATTTGTCATGCTGCTAAATCACCTCCATACAGCAATGTGTATGAACCAGCAAAATGGGATGTTGTGATTGTTCCAGATATCCCACATGATCATGACTTTATAAATGTTATCTTTTACTGTTTATCTTTAAAGTCAGGTACTGCCCGAGGATAACAGACATGATTGCAGAAAAAATTATATTTCAGCAGGCAACCACTTGTACAGCAGGCCCTCCCAAATGACAGAGAGCACATATTTTGTTCATAATTTAAATTAACAATTTAATACAAAATTAAACATAATATGACTGTTTGAATTTTTGACAGTGAAAGATAATATTCATAAAACTAGTGTCATGTGTGACATCTGGACCAATAACTCATTTTACGCTGGTCCATGACGTTGTTGTACCATCACATTACTTAAAGATACACAGACTCTGTAATTATAAGCGTACAATATATTTACACAGCATCTTAGTGAATACATAGTAGGCTATTAAGCTGGTAAGCCCCCATTGCATAAGAAAGTAAGTAGCTGCAGCCTTTTGCTGTTGATAAAATTAAGTAACATTATCTTGTGAAATACCTGTTGTGGAGGCACCCCTCACTTGTTGCCATAACATGTTAGGTTTCCGATTTGTCTTTGGCACACAGAAGGTCCTGTTAAATTAATCAATCATGAGTGTATCAATGAACAATTAAAGGTGGCTCTTTTTCCGCTTTTTTAGAAAAAGCTACATTATCTTGTAAAATCCCTGTTTCAGAGGCTCCAGTGACAGACTTGATAGGTTTGTGTTTTATCGTTGGCAAATGAAATCCTGTTAAAAAAATAAATTCTGAGTGAATCAATGAATATATTGACTAATTAACTGACAGTGTATCACAAATTCATTTTTATGTAGCAGGTGTCTATATATTAAGATCTCTAGTATGGAGAGTGATGGTGTAGCATCCTTGAGAATAGCAGTCATAGACACCAAATACACATTAAAGTAAACTGTTTTCGAAACAAAGCTAAATTAATAGAAAGAAAAAAAAAAAAAATTTAACAATAATGTCCTGCTATGAATTACCGATTTGGGTGTCACTCTGGTGACTGGTTATCATGTTAAGACAATGAAATTGAAGGCTGCATAGCAATCACACGTACACATATAATAATGTAATTGTGTTTACATAGGAAGAATGCATTTTGAGGAAATTAAATGGATCTAGGGTTGTAGTAAACCAAAGAAGATCTTAATAATCTTTATTCTTTATAGATTCTTTAATAAAATATCTCCTCCTCTTCAACCAATCGGCAGCTAAAGGGGTTAGGGTCAGCAAAATCTGCATGACAACTCTAGATTTGTAGCTGACTCTCTCACACATGAACTGCAACTCAGTATGCAGAAAAAAAATAAACTTGGCAAAGGCACCACATCACAATTAAGCTAAATGGTATTCAGATTTTCACAAGGTGAGAATGTGCAAGACATATTATATGCTCCATTACCTAAGTGAAAGACAATGCTGGACAGTGCCTCAATCTGATTCTCATGAGTCTTAGTCTCCAGTGTTCAACTGATAAAAAGGCTTCTCCCACAAACAAGTCGGCCATGAGCCTGATGTATGTATGTATGTTGTCAATTATGATTTAAAAATATTCAAGAAAATAAATCTGCCAAAATCGGTATCAGCGGGTCAAACTTTGTAAAATCATTATTCGGAACTGGCCAAGAAAATTTCAATCGATGCAAATCCTAATTTAAGCACTTTTCTCCTTTTTAACACCTGAGATTGTCTGACAAAATGTATTGATAAGAGAATATCAACCAACCAACTTATCAGTGAAATTCAACCCAAATGTATACATTTGTCAGTAACTTTTATCTAAAATAGAGCGCGATAGATTCATCTCATGTTAATTAGGAATTGTAACAGGAATTACACTCTCTAAAGGTAAGCCAATGTTTTAACCACTACAGTTGTGTTCACTTAACTGAGGGAAATAAAGTGTCTTTCTCAGATAATAAAGGTGATACCTGTGAGTATGTCCGTAGCATTGAAATAAAAGCAGCAGGTTTTGATTTTGTGATGAACTTTTAGAAAGAGAGCACAAAAGCAGTAAAGTAAACTAAAATAGCAAGGAGTTCATTTCGCATGTCAAATACCTGATTGTGTTTCATCGCTGTCTGAATCCGTGATCTCTCTTCTCTTAGCTATTGAGAATTCTGATGAAATTCAGGAAATCAATTTGCTATAAGGGTAAACTAAGACAGGTAACTAACAATTAACAAGCATGTTTTTGTGAAAAATACCTATTTCAAGGTCTTCACTGTCAGATTCAGTTTCTTTTTTTCTCTTAGGTGTTGAAGATTCTGCTCATAAAACATAAATGATCAACTCCTTGAAAAAATATTCAATACACCAGGAAAGACTGGATAAGGTAACATGGGCTTAGTTTGTAGCATTCCAATTGGTGCAGTGACATCACTAAACGTATCGCTTGTCACCATCATTCTTTTTGAGGAACCATTAGGAAAAAAAAATAAAAATTGGATTTGGCAGATCTAAATTGTCATTCAACCTTCATGATAGGCAAGCATACTCTGCTGGAGGCTAAAAACAGCTGTTTTATTCAACTTGCCTGATGAAGAAGAGTGGAGAGAGGAGTCCCTGTGTCCCTCAATCTCTTAAAGATCACTGGCCACAATGTCTGGCACTTCCTCTGAAAAGCAATAGTGTTGTTTGGTGCTGCATCTCTGGAATAGCCTGCACCTGGAAATGTGCCTCCACAATGTCTTTCTCTTGAGCAATGCTTCACAGTGTCCCTGCTTGCTGACTGGGGATGAGTGTTCTACTACCGGCCTTTAACACTCTATTATTTTTTGCATGGAAACCTTTATTCTGAATCAGATCTAAATGTAATTTTCGTTCCTTTGACTTCAAAGGAAATGCTATAGCTTTTGCTACTGCTGTTTCCTGACTGTATTTCTGAATTAAATGCCTTGCCATTTTATGGCACTAAGTTTGACAGTACACACAGTTGTGCTTTTTATTATACAGTCTTCTTCCATCTTTCCTCCTCTTCAGCTTCATAATGGACATCTCACTTTGAGAGGTGTCTGAGCTTTCATTGCCATCATTTTTAGGAGAAGCAGTGGGCAGCGTCATTTTTCCAAAAGTCCTCTGACACTTTTTTGTTTCTTTTGTTTCCACTGTGGCACCATGCCCCTTGGATCATCATCCTCAGAAGTTTCTTGCATCGATTCTTTAGATGGGCTATAATCCTTATTGGTGCTTGCTGTACAGCTAGTAGAGGTCTCAGAGACTTTGGAGGGTGATTCCAAATATTCTGCAGTGAGCTGTAAATCAATAATAGTAAAATGTATTGTAGTGTAGTAGCTATGTAGTAATACCAGTAGCTGTTGTAGGACAGTAGTACTTTTGTAGCAGAATATTTACTCGTAGACATAGTAGTAGTGGTAGTAGTATAGTACTGTAGAAGTAGAAGCTGAAGTAGTGAGAGTACTATAAAAGCGTAGTGGTAGTATAGTAGTGTAGTAGCAGTAGTAGTGAGAATAGAATAGTAGTGCAGTAGTATAGTACTTTTGAGGTGGTAGCTGTAATATTGACAGTAGTATAGTAGTAGTGTAGTTGTAGCTGCAGTAGTGTAGTTGCAGTAGTGTAGTAGTGTGAGTAGTATAGTCATGTAGTAGTAGCTGTAGTAGTGAGAGTAGTATAGCAGCACACTTACAAGGATACTATCTGCTCTCGTCAGTGATGGTAGATCCAGATCGTCTACACTTTTTGGAGCGAGAATCTCTGTGTTGTCATTTCTGTGTAGATTCTCAATGGGGATCAGATCTAAATGACAGGTGATTGATGAGGAAGTTGTGATCCTCCTCATCAGCACGCCTTAATTTCTGTGAAGGAAAAATTATGATAGACACAGAGTAGTTGCTGTGAAACATTGGATAATTACTCACAACATGACTTTTGTATCCTACAATGATTGCAGAGCAGCCTGGAATCAAAAATATGTGTATATTGAAATAAAGGTAGATATTGAAAACATGTTTGGTTAGTTGGTTGGCTGGGTGGTTAGGCTATTCGGCGGTGTATTGGAACATTGTCAGCTATCTAAATCTGACACATCTTGAATGCTGTTTTTCCTTCAGACCATGGGCAAAAGCATCCTTACTTAAATTATCCGAAAAAATAAATTTTACAAATTATGTAAGAGTGTGAAAATGCTTCTCATTAAAAGAAAGTTAATCAAAATCTGACAATTTGTTGTCTTTCATTAATATCCATGTTTCTGCTAAGAATGCAGGTATTTATTTATTTTTTTGGCAATGTAATTATTGCACTGATAATTTCACATACAACAGGCATTCATTTCTTCATCATCACTATATTGTATGTAATAGTATGTAAACCTACTATTAATTTCATGCATTTTATGCAAAGCATTTGAGCTGAATTTGCAACATTTTGATTGAATTTAAAGTGAGGAATTCTTCAATAAAAGTTTCTCAAGTCAAAGAAGATGATCCATAGAAGTCAGGATAAAGTAAAATAATAGGGGGGTCTGTCATGCAGGAAAATAAGTCATCAATTCACTCAACACCCACCCCAGTCTTATCGGCTACAAGCGGCTCTGTCATAGGTTCTGGTAGTGGACAGGTATCCCTGCCTTGATGTGGTCCTCCTGAGGCCTCAACACCAGAGATATACATCTAATATAAACACATTTAATAATTAATTTCTCCGAAACATTGGGTTAACAAAACCTGATCACCCAGAAACAGCCAATTTCCACAAGTACTCTCTTTACAATAAAAGTAGATCATAATGTGTCACAGACCCCATGAGAAAGACAGCCATGTCTTTGTTAACAGAAAATCCTACTCATCATCATTCCCTGTGTTTGGTTTTTTTAGTGAATGCTGTGTGCTTTGTTAAGCAATTTTATCCCCAATGAATCTTGTAGACACTCGCCAACTTTGAAGCCCGAAAAATCCCCTAGGAGAAGCTCGCAAAAGTACAAAGCATAAAAAGTGGCGAAAATATTATGAAAACACAGCTTTTTGGGGAAAATGAAATTCAACGCTTTGCCACGGCCACATCGTGTGACAAAAAAAATTTTTTTTTATAACTTTTAATGCTGAAGGTGTATTGTAGACACTCGCCAAGCTTGAAGCTGGTCAGATAAATGGCCTCAGAGGAGTTTGCGAAAGTACAAAGCATGAATATGACCGGAAAGCGACTGAAATTACACATGTAATCCAAGATGTTACGCAAGTGTCCCGAATTTTGTGAATTTCATGGTAAAAAGTGAATAGGTTTGATGTTTTGATATTTTCATCAGGGCGTGTCCAGCCATTTTGTCACGTCCATGCACGGAACCCATAAAATATCAATTGCAAAAAGACAACGCAGATCTAAAAACCTCCTCGAAGTATCTCACAGCGGAGATGGAAATTGTAAAAAAATTAAATTAAATAATCAAAGAGACTATCCTGGATATTCAATCCAGAAGTATGCAGGACAACCTCATATTTTCTAGGATCCCAGAGAAAAACACAGAGTCCCCAGAAAATATGGTGAAAGACTTTCTCCGCACCGCTCTGAAACTCTGACGGACACCATGAAGCAGATCACCTTTCACCGAGTTCATCGACTGGGACACCGCGTGGGGAACCATCCCCGCTCCATCATTGCTAAGTTTGAACACTTCAAGCACAAGGACCTAGTTAATGTAATGCTGCTTCCTGTTTACAGGCCTCTGATCGCGCGGGATCTGGTGATGACGAGGGATGTGAAGCGGTGGAAGGACCAATCAGAGGCTGCGCTTCAGGACGCTCTGACTGACGTAGACTGGGACATGTTCCAAGCAAGTTCAAGTGACGTAAGCGAGGTTGTAGTAAGTTTCGTGGCTACGCTCGCGGATGAAATCGTTCCCACGGTGAAAGTTCGGATATTTCCAAACCAGAAACCATGGGTTGATAAATCCATCCGCTGCGCTCTGAATGCTCGCACGGCCGCTTACAACGACGGACTTGTATCTGGTAACATGGACAATTGCAAAGCGGCGTCGTACAATCTGCGGAGGGCAGTGAAGGACGCCAAACGGACGTACAGAGACACCGTGGAGCTGCAGATGGAGCGGGGGGACACAAGACGCTTGTGGGAGGGGCTGCGAACAATAACAAACTACAAGAGCAGCTCCTCCCCAGCCACGAGTGTGGACGCCTCCCTGGCCAACCAACTAAACTCCTTTTATGCGCGGTTCGAGTCTGGCAGCAGCACCGCTAGCTCGCCGGCTAATTGGAGTTACACCGCTGGGGATGAGCGCGCACTCTCAGTGTCCGTGCACGAGGTCAGGAGGGCTTTGATGCGGGTGAACACCAGGAAAGCTGCGGGCCCAGATGGCATATCTGGGCGAGTACTGAAGACCTGTGCTAACCAGCTAGCTCCGGTGTTCACCACAATATTCAACATCTCCCTGGCTGAATCAGTGGTCCCATCCTGCTTCAAGAGGTCCACCGTCTTTCCTGTCCCGAAGATCGCCTCTCCAACCTGCCTGAATGACTACCGTCCGGTGGCCCTCACCTCGGTGGTCATGAAGTGTTTCGAGAGGCTGATTAAGGATTACATCTGCGCCTCCCTCCCCCGCACCTTGGACCCGTTGCAGTTCGCATACCGGCAGAACAGATCCACGGATGACGCGGTCTCCCAGGTACTGCACACCACGCTCACGCACCTGGATGGCCAGAAGGGGGCCTATGTGAGAATGCTGTTCATTGATTATAGTTCAGCTTTCAACACCATAGTTCCCACCAGACTGGCTGTCAAGTTGATGGAGCTAGGATTGAATGGTCCGCTGTGCACCTGGATCCTGGACTTCCTCTAAGGCCGCCCCCAGGTGGTCAAGGTGGGGAAGTACATGTCCAGCTCCCTCACCCTGAATACAGGATCCCCCCAGGGCTGCGTCCTCAGCCCCCTACTGTACTCCCTGTACACACATGACTGTGTGGCCAGGTCCAGCTCCAACACCATCATCAAGTTTGCTGACGACACCGTGGTCGTGGGCCTGATCACCGACTGCGATGAGAAGGCCTACCGCGAGGAGGTGGCTGACCTGTCACTCTGGTGCCAGGACAACAGCCTCCACCTGAACGTCAGCAAAACCAAGGAGCTGATTGTGGACTTTAGGCGTGGATCACAATCGAGGACGCACGCGCCGTTGTGGATTAATGGGACCTCTGGCGATAGGGTGAGCAGCTTCAGATATCTGGGAGTCCACATCACAGAGGACTTAACATGGACTGTTCACACAGACACTCTGGTGAGAAAGGCGAGGCAGCGTCTTTACCACCTCAGGCAGCTGAGGAAATTCCGGGTCTCGGTGAGGATCCTCAAGTCCTTCTACTCTGGAGCAGTGGAGAGCATCCTGTCAGGCAACATCACTGCCTGGTTTGGGAACTGTACTGCCCAGGACAGGCGGGCCCTGCAGAGGGTGGTGCGTTCAGCTGAACGTACCACTGGAACTACCCTCCCCCCCTTGCAGGAGTTATACACCAGGAGGTGTAGTAGCAGAGCCCGTAGGATCATGAAGGATCCTCATCACCCCAACAACGGACTGTTTCAGCTGCTGTGGTCAGGCAAGCGCCTCCGCAGTCACGCAGCGAGAACAGAGACTGAGACGGAGTTTTTTCCCGCACGCCATCAGAACTGTCAACGCTGACCTCACCAGGGGTCCTAACTGAGCCATGCACTAGGCTCCACTACCTACTATACTGTATGTAGCATGCTGTACCGCATACTGTGTCACTGTTCAGGGTTGTTAGTGATGCCGTATTGCTGCGCCGTACTGTTGTATACTGTGCTGTATTATCGCAAACACTACCTCACACTATTCTCATTCACATGCCACTTTAATTCACATGCCACTACAAATGCACACATCTGTATATACATCGGCATATTCCTTCTACCTAATTCATTTTATTTCAATTATTTTTATTGTATTTTATTCTATATATTTTTATTAAAATATATAGAATCTATATATTCTTATTCTATAAGTATTCCACTTACTGTAATACGTTTTAGGAGTCAGTTAGTCGGTCTATTAGAAAGGAATTTTCTACTTTTTATTTTATTTTTTATTTTTTCCTAGGACATATTGTGTGCTATCACCGTTGCATTACATTTCACTGCATATATGTATGGAAGTATGTATATGTATGTGACAAATAAAAATCTTGAATCTTGAACCCAGAAACTTCACTTTACCATCACAACATCACAATATTAGATACCTTGGTATTGATATCTCCCCCAATCTATCGGATTTGTTTACCCTCATTTGATGGAACAACCTACCCATCTCACTAATTGGTAGGATAGCAGCAGTGAAAATGAATATATTTCCAAAAATAAACTATATATTTTCAATGACCCCAGTGCAACCAACAGTACATTGGTTTAATACTCTAGACTCAATAGTCAACAAATTTTATTGGATATACAAGAAACTGAGAATTAAACTAGCAACACTACAGAAAAACAAATACTGTGCAGGCCTAGCAGCCCCAAACTTTAGATACTACTTTCCAGCAAACCATGTTCAATTTATAATTAAATGGTTATAACCAGAGCAACAATTGGCCCATGGATGGCGAGACATTGAACAATCTGAATGTCAGGAGTTATCATTATCCGATCTCATTCCTTACTGAATCTATAAGGAAACATAATTGCTTTAAAAACCCATTTATCGCAACAACTCTGTCAGCCTGGTGGGAATTCTTTAAACTCAGTGGTCAAACTCACAAACAAATTCATGCCAATTTAGCACAACCCAGATTTCTTGGTGAAAAACAGACCAATAATCTTCAGGTCTTGGAAAAGACAAGGAATTACTCATCTGGAACACATTTTTGAAAACAATTTGCTTATATCCTTCCCAACCTTAACCCAAAGGTATAATAACGGTGGCCACGGCTTCCTTCAATTCCGTCAACTACAGCAGTCTCTAAAAGTTAAAACCAAATTTCACATCCTACAACCACCTGAAATGATTGAACATCTCACTCATATCGGTCACTTGAAAAATCCCTTTTCCAGAATATACATTTTATTAAAAACAGGCGAAACCTTATCTTTACCTACAATGAAATAGGAAAGAGACCTTTCTGTTCCCACCGATATCAACGTATGGAAGCTTATTGGCAACAACACATTTTCTATGACCCGCAACTCCAAAATGCAACTCATCCAATGTAAGATTTTGCACAGAGCCCATATCACGGAACACAAAATTTTCCAAATGGGTTTTGTGGATGAAGACATTTGCTCTCGCTTTTCCCTTGGTACCAGAGATGACTACTTTCATGCCTTCTGGCTTTGCCCACCTTTCCCAGCATTCTTGACCAACATCACCAAGAAGCTATCAACCCTTCTGGGTCGCAGCATACCAGTCTCCCCGTCTATATGTCTTCTCGGTGACCTCTCCTCAATCGACCCACCACTGAAACACCACTAACCCATTTTGATCGCCTTAACAATGGCCAAGAAAACAATATTACTCATTTGAAAAAAGAGAGATAATCTCACCACATCCCAATGGTTGCAGTTATTAATAGATTACGTCTCAATGGAACAACTATTGGCAGTATCCCAAAACAATGTTGATTCATTTAATGAAATATGGGCTACTTTTATCACTGACATAACTCCATCATTTAATACTTGAGTCTTCCTCAGTCGGTGCAATGTCGTTGTGCTTTGGGGCATGTGGGGGTCCTCCTGGTCTGCCGGGGCTCCGCAGTTGGGTGGATGCCTGGGCGGCTCTGGGGACATCTGTGGTGCGTGTGCCTGTGTTCTTGGGGATCCCGGGGCCCCACGGGGGAGTTGGGTAGTCTGAGTGGTGGCGCCCACTCCTTTACCTGAGTTGAGCTGGCCTGTCTCCGGGTGTGGGGGGGGTGGAGGCGTCCTCCTGGGGAGTACATGCAGCTGGCGTCCATTTGTTGGTTCCGGGCATTGTTGTGGGTTCTGGGGCTTGTGTTGTGGGCGGGTGGTGTGGGTCGTTGGTTCGGGTCTCAGGCCCCATGGTCGGCGCGCCGCTGGGTTCGCCCGCCTCGCGGGCAGGGTGGCTCAGTTGTTGGGGTGGTGAGGATTCTTCATGATCCTGCGGGCTCTGCTACTACACCTCCTGGTTTATAAGACCTGCAGGGGGGGAGGGTAGTTCCAGTGGTACGGTGCAGGCGCCATTATCGCCATTGGACATGGACTTGGACATGGACATGGACAGGGACAGAACTTGCTGTATCAACTACAAAGAAGGGTACATGAAACTTTTCCATTTGCCATGTGTTAGAAAAATAATTTTGCTGAATGCCCTGTTTTCTATTAAACAGTGAAGTGTAAAAATGTTTTGGTCTCAAAGTGAATTTATTGTCTTGTACAACGGCCGGTCATACAAGGGTTGGATCACAGATGTGCTTAAGGCAGCTCTCTGGGATCAACAGTTTATTTTGGGAAGTCAGAAACAATATATAGTCAGTTTGGCGTCACAGATTCTTAAAGAATGGATGTTGTTCTAGCCCTCTGCAGCTGTGTCGCGGTGAGGCCTAAACACTGATAGCTGCGTCTGGACTGTCTGTGGGAATTAACACTGTGTGCTGATATGTGATTACATAGATTTACAAGGATATATGAGGTTGTGTTCTTCATTATGTGTGTGCATAAATGTTTTTGTGATAACATAGATTTAGATATATTGTTACACACACAAGTTTATATGGCCATAGTTACACGACATAGCAAAGTTATTAATAAAATTCCCATCACGTGACATGACAACAAATTGCACAATTGTACTTACACCATCTCTGCTTCACAGCTCTGGGTGGTTCAATGGGAAGTGGTTGGCTGCAGAAAAGTACTTGATACCTAAAAACAACGATTATAACAAATAGAAATATGCATACATATATGTCAACTTTGTTCATTAGAAAAATATTTATTGAATTGGTTTGTCTAAAAATATAGACTCCGTTATACATTTAACTGTACTTAAACAAAAATATGCTTCCAACACACCCATGCATGCCGCCACATGATGGTATTCCTCACGGAGCAAATCCTGCAGCACCACCTCCGTAGTCAGACGCAGTCCAGGACAAACAACTATACAAACAAAAAAAAAAAGGTGTTTATTTCAGTATATTTGTTTTCAAACTGTAAAATATGTTCTCCAGAGCTCACAAAGCAAAAGTATTAATCGTACCAATACTACCAAAAATGTAATAAACATCAAGAGTACCTTTGGCCAGCGACTGCAGACACTGACCAGGAGGCTGGGAAAGTCTACTGCTGCCTCGTCGATGGTCCTGCTGGCCGTCAAGTCACAAATTGAATCAGGTCTCCGAGACAAAAAAGCATTCAGTATCTCGGTCCCCTGGCATCTTCACAAATCCATCCACAATGCTCTGTAGATGGGAGTCACCAACAAGAAGTATAAACTAGAAACATAGAAAGTCATTTTTTTTTCTGAAAATCACAACTTATTCATCAATATTCTTATTCAACAAGTATTGTTCATAAATAATCAAACAAAAATACCTTCTTATCTGGAGACTCTGCTGGAATGACCAGCTTGTGGCTTCGTCCGGTCAAGATGGAAATTGGCTACAGGTGCACTTTCTGGTGATCACCTGTACCGCAGCCTGTTTATTAACAGACAAAAACCCAATATAAATACTATTTATATTGCCTTCCCACAAGGCTTCTAAAAGTGTTGAGGCACAATAGATAAATAAGAACAGCACAAGACAGTAATTTGACAATAACATTTTGAAATGGTTCCATAACTAAGAAACTGATCATTTTCTAGAACAAGTGTACTGCAATTTAAAGCATCGAAAAACCTTACTGCTGGCTGTTAAGGTTAAACAACTTTTTCTATTGATTGGTCTATAGACTATCATACTGGTTAGTCAGTTAAATCTAGAAATACCAGCAGAATGTAGAGAAATAACAATAAAATTAACAATGAACAACCCCATGCTAACGCGTCCTTGTGTCTTGTAAAATATTTAGCTTTGAATACATAAATGACGAGACATCATAAAAAAACTCAGCCTGTGTGCAAAATAGGTTGTCAATACTCTCTTTTTCAAACACGAATCGTTTGAAATATTACTTTAAATATCCGGCTCTCGAGGGGACAGGTGTCTTTTCTGCGGCAAGCAAAATGATCGGTGGGGGAGGGGGGCGTCGGGTATACCACAGGATTTAAGCAGTATTTCAGTGCGTAATTGCGTAGAAGATGACGTAAACGTTCCATACACTGTGTATGTATTTTTTTTTTTTATTATTACTTTTTTTTAACCTGTCCTGTCAGCATGCTGGGCATACAACACAGAGTATTTGTATGCCATTGCATTCAGGACAGAGTTAGTCTGCAAGTGGAGTTCAAGTTCTCAACTTGCAATGCAACTCTTTCTTAATTCTGAAATCATCAAGAACTGCTGCAATAACTCTGTCCTGTGGATGTCCTGTAGAATGACAAGAGCACAGTTTTGGTTATGGACAGCCACCACCAATCCCCCTCTTTGAGGAACTATTTATCATGTTTGGGTCTATAAACAACTGATCACTACTCCAAGAGGGGGAGAGACACCACGGAGACAAATAAACATAGAAACAAACAACATTTACACAAAAACATGAACATTGGACGACAACATGTATTGAAAAACTGAATTAGGTCCAGGAAAACTGGAACTACAACTGGTCATGTGGCCTCTTCCTGTCATTATTATGGCAGCAAATGAGGGAGGAAAGGAGACGAATGCAGCTAGGAGGGTGCTGGGGTGTACTTGAAGCAGGTGTGGTGTGTGTGTGTGTGTGTGTGTAAGATGTGTAAGATGTCCACCGGTGAGTGAGACTGGTTGCACACTGTTAAGATCTATTTTCACCCAGACTTTCATTTAGAGAGCCACTGAAGATGAAGCCAATGGCAATCGTTTACCTGCGGTTGATTAATGGCATCTAATAAAGCAAAGTTAATTATTCTTCTCAGACACAGTGTCAATAATCGATTGAGTCTGCGTTGAAATTCACAGGCATATGTTCGAGGCTCCCGTCGCTGAATTTTAAGTGGAAATTCTTTGTTTTTCAAAAGTGAAATTATTTATCACTAGATCATTACTGTCAAAGCGGGGCAGCGGCGTTTGATGTTCCTCTGCCACACTTTACGACTTTGATTCCAGAAAAGGCCATAACGGGTGAAAGATGATGCCCAGAGATTTTGGATAAGGATAGAGGCATTTGGTTTATGGCAATTTGTCATTGTCATGGACATATTTAAATGAGTTACAAATGTTGGATTTCTGTAAAAAAGAAAAATGAAAACAGTCTGAACTAAAGTATGACAGTAGTCTCATTAGAAAAATCCCAAGTAATAAAACACTGAAGGCTACATGGTATTCCATCCAAGAGAGCCTCCAGCTGCTTCAATGATGAATGAGGAATTCCGTTTTGTTTGATTGATCTGGTAAATGTAATGGTTTGTTCACTGGCAGAGGAAGAAAGGGACAGGAAGAGGATTGTGGTTGACTCACCCCGGCCAGAGCTGATCTGTGTGTGTGTGTGTGTGTGTGTGTGTGTGTGTGTGTGTGTGATGTCTGCCGGTGAGTGTACATGCCTTATCCTCATTGGTACTGGTGTAGAAGGTCAGTAATATGTCGTGGCGCCTCCAAGCAGCGGAAGGGGCTCCGAAGCCCCGTTGAACTCCGCAGCCCTGTGGACACCCTATGGCCGCAGGAAATCCCCAGGTACCCTGCCCTGCGGCCACAGAAGACCCCTGGGTCCCAAGAGAATCCAGAGGCCTAGCCCCAATAAGCATGACCCGGTCCCAGGGAGCATGAGGAGACCCCGCACGCCAGGCGCACACATTAAACCAAATAGAACGCGGGCCATCGGCACAAGGCATAGACCGCGGGCCCGGATCCTGGCCCCACGGTGACAGACCGACACCCAAGCCGCCCGCCCCACAGGCGAGCCAGCAGGACCCCTATGCCCACAGGCCCCTGGTCAGCCCCCAGCTGCCGAGCATGCGGACTACACCCCCACCCACAGCCCGACTCCCCAGCGATGAGTGCCCGTGCACCGAGAGCGTCAGAGGGCAGGTACTTTGGCAGCCCGGTGTGATGACAGGAGACCGCCCCCCAAGAAGGAGGCCACATGGGGACCCCCTGCCAAGCACGGCCAGTCAAGTTCGCCCGCAAGCGACCCCAGCGGCGCGCTGACCACAGGGCCCGAGACCCGACCCAGCGACCCATACCCCCCGCCCCCAACCCAAGCCCCAGAACCCACAACCACGCCCGGAACCAACACACGGACGCCAGCTGCATGTACTCCCCTGGAGCACGTCTCCACCCCCCCACCCCTGGAGACAGGTCAGCTCAACTCAGGTAAAGGCGCCACCACTCAGACTACCCATCTCCCCCGTGGGGCCCCGGGATCCCCCAAGAACACAAGCCCACGCCCCACGGGTGTCCCCAGAGCCGCCCAGGCATCCACCCAACTGCGGAGCCCCGGCAGACCAGGAGGACCCCCACATGCCCCAAAGCACAACGACATTGCACCGACTGAGGAAGACTCAAGTATTAAATGATGGAGTTATGTCAGTGATAAAAGTAGCCCATATTTCATTAAATGAATCAACATTGTTTTGGGATACTGCCAATAGTTGTTCTATTGAGACGTAATCTATTAATAACTGCAACCATTGGGATGTGGTGAGATTATCTCTCTTTTTTCAAATGAGTAATATTGTTTTCTTGGCTATTGTTAAGGCGATCAAAATGGGTTGGTGGTGTTTCAGTGGTGGGCCAACTGAGGAGAGGTCACCAAGAAGACATATAGACGGGGAGACTGGAATGCTGCGACCCAGAAGGGTTGATAGCTTCTTGGTGATGTTGGTCAAGAATGCTGGGATAGCTGGGCAGAGCGAGAAGGCATGAAAGTAGTCATCTCTGGTATCAAGGGAACAGTGAGAGCAAATGTCTTCATCCACAAAACCCATTTGGAACATTTTGTGTTCCGTGATATGGGCTCTGTGCAAAATTTTACATTGGATGAGTTGCGGGTCATAGAAAAGGTGTTGTTGCAAAAAAACAGGAAGGTCTCTTTCCCATTTCATTGTAGGTAAAGATAAGGTGTCGCCTGTTTTTAATAAAATGTTGTATATTCTGGAAAAGGGATTTTTCAAGTGACCCATACGAGTGAGATGTTCAATCATTTCAGGTGGTTGTAGAATGTTGTTTGTCGATTTGATTTTAACTTTTAGAGACTGCTGTAATTGAAAGAATTGAAGAACTCTGTGGCCACCAGTATTATACCTTTGGGTTAAGGTTGGGAAGGATATAAGCAAATTGTTTTCAAAAATGTGTTCCATATGAGTAATTCCTTGTCATTTTCAAGAACTAAAGATTATTGGTCTGTTTTCAACCAAGAAATCTGGGTTGTGCTAAATTGGCATGAATTTGTTTGGAGATAGAGTGTGACAACTGAGTTTAAAGAATTTCCACCAGGCTGACAGAGTTGTTGCGATAAATGGGTTTTTAAATCAATTTAAATCAAACAGTTTCCTTATAGATTCAGGAAGGAATGGGAGATCGGATAATATAACTCCGGATAACTCCTGACATTCAGATTGTTCAATGTCTCGCCATCCATGGGCCAATTGTTGCTCTGGTTGTAACCATTTAATTATAAATCGAAGATGGTTTGCTCGATAGTACTATCTAAAGTTTGGGGCTGCTAGGCCTCCACAGTATTTGTTTTTCTGTAGTGTTGTTCGTTTAATTCTCAGTTTCTTGTATTTCCCCATAAAATTTGTTGACCATTGAGTCTAGAGTATTAAACCAATGTACTGTTGGTTGTACTGGGGTCATTGAAAATATATAGTTTATTTTTAGTCCAATTTTTTAAATATTCTGAGATAACTGAGAATTTAGATATAAGATTGAACACCTCCGGTAGGGATGATATTGGGTTCCGTATGTACAACAGGATATCGTCTGCATACAAACTGATTTTGTAAACAGAGTTTCCTGTTGACAATATAACTGTTTTGACGGATAGCCGCCGCGAGGGGTTCAATAAAGATGGCGAATAGTAAAGGGGAGAGCGGACATCCATGTCTTGTGCCACGTTGTAGAGTGAAACGCTGTAAAGTGTAACCATTGGTGATGACGGAAGAAGATGAAGAGTTGTAGAGGATTCTGATGCATTGAATGAAGGACTCTCCAAAGCCAAATTTGTTGAGGATTGAAAAGAGATATGTCCAATTAACTCTATCAAATGCTTTTTCAGCATCCAAAGAGACAATGATAGTATTAAATTTGTCCTTTTAGAAATACTCATCAGACTGAATAAATTATGCATATTGCTGGACGAGTGTCTGCCTTTGACAAAGCCTGTTTGGTTTGTATGAATTACAAATGTAATTACATTTTAAATTCTGTTGGTTAGTGTTGACCCATTAAATAGACCCATTGTTGTTTTCGTTCTTCGTATGACATCGAGGCAATAAATCTGATACTAACATAGTTAATATTATGACCGCACTATATCTCAGCTTTGGGAGCTCAGTGACCTATTCACCTCAAACCTTCCAGACACCTCATATTCCCCCCTTCGAGACTACACAAAGTCTCGACAGAGAGAAGAGTAATTGAACATACGATGTTAATTGGCTTAATAGAAATCCCTTAATAACAAACACAATTGGTTATAATATACCCTTCTGACCATGCTTAGTCATAGCAATACAGCAAATTTGTGGAGTGTGAGAGCGAAAAACCCATCTGGCAGCTTCATTTTTTAGAACATCCATCAATCAATCAAGACAGGAAAATTCTCTCACGGTCCCTCTGCCCCAGGCAACCACCTAAGGTACTCCAAATCAATTAACAGAAAAAGACGAAGGGTTTAGACTACTGTATAGGATGTTACATATAAATGCATACATTTAGAGCCTCAGAAATAAATCAAAAATGAGTCCAAAGTCAGGCTGGTCGACCCATCGGACCTTCCAGTGGACCTTTCCCTGCCTAGCACCAATGTCCCTCAAAAACCGCAAAAAAAGAAAATACCTGAGGTCCCAATGTATTCACTTCATCCTACTACAGACAACTCAAAGAAAACAATAGAAAATCAAAGTAATATGTCTTGCTAAAAATATCTAGCGTAGAGTACAGGATATTCATCAATAATACAGGTTACATTGTAGTAAACAAACTCCAATATTATAAAAACATTCAGGACACATATGTATGTATTGAACTGTTGGTTTTTTAACACCATCAACTTTTAATGATATTTCACTCGACACTCCTGATCATGATGTCTTCATTCAGGGTCCGCCGTCCATTTTCCTCCTCCATTTTCGAGTGTCCATGTTTGAATGTTCAAGTCCATTAGGCTGTTAGGATCTCTGGACACAGCCATCCTCTGACTGGTCCTGAAAGAAAGAATCACCAGCCAGTATCTTGCACAAACATCAAATACAGTATAATAATTTCACTTTTGCATTATACTTTATTATTCCAATATATGATTAACTTTTTCCTTTTCCCCCCTTTGTCCACGTATTTCCCTTGTTAACAATAGTGTTGAGTAAATGATGGAATCAGATATTCAAAATGGGATATTCTCTACTAGTGTTAGCTCCTAACTACACACCTCTACCCAATTCAGACCTGTATGCTGAGAGATTTTAACAATGCGATTTTTCAGCACACCATTCATTTTTTCACAAACTCCTTGGCTTTGTGGATGATAAACAGCTCCTAAACGTTGTTTAATTCCCAATTTTTGCAGAATTAATTTTACTGTTCTATCCACGAACTCTTTCCCATTATCTAAAGATATCCGATCTGGAAGTCCCCCCCTGCTTATGACCTCCCGACACAAGAACTTGGCAACCGACTGAGCATCTTTACGCTTGGTTGGACATGCCTCAGGCCACCGTGAAAATCTATCCACAACGACTAGCATGTATCTTTTACCTCCTATTGGTCTTATCATGTCAACAAAATCCACAACCAACTCACGCATAGGACCTGTCGGAGTTGGAATGTGACCGGGTGGACTCAACACACCCCTCCGAACATTATTTTTAAGACAGATTGTGCATCTGCCTATGACATAATCAATTTGCTCAAGCAAGTACGGTGCCCAAAAACCATACTCTTTCGTGATCTTTCTCCTTACCTCCCCCCTTGCAACATGGGCTAACCCATGTGCTTCCTGAATCATCAGACCTAGTAGGTCAGGGGGTGCTACCATCAGTCCTTCATGATTTCTCCACAGACCAGCAGAATCTTGTGTGGCCCCTCGGTCCAACCATAATTGTTTATCGATGGCTGACGCCGCTTCTTGCATCGCGATCACATCTCTGAGCGTGATTTTATCTTCCAAGTCCACTTCATGAGTGACCAGAAGAACCTTGCCTGCTTTGTTTGCTCCTGTAACTGCTTTAGCAGCCTCATCAGCCGCTTTGTTACCTTGTGTGACCCTTGACGTGTCCATTTTGTGTGCTGCACACTTAGCTACAGCTATTTCCTTTGGTTTCATCATTGCATGCAACAATTTCATTATTTGGGCATGATGCTGTATCGGAGAACCATCTGTTTTCTTAAATCCTCGATTTTTCCATACTGATCCAAATAAATGACACACATTATGTGCATATGCCGAATCTGTATATATTGTCACTCGCTTGCCTTCGGCCAATAGACAAGCTTCAGTCAGGCCCACAAGCTCAGCAAGCTGTGCAGAAGCAGGTTGTGGTATTACTTCTGCTTTCTCAACAACAAATTCAGTTCCCTGGGCTTTGACTACTGCATAACCAGCACTCAATGTGTCTCCTATTCGATAGCAGGACCCATCAGTCCAATACTCCACATCTGACACATGCAGTGGGAAAGCTTGCAAGTCTGATCAGAGCTTTGCATATCTCTTTACTTCCTGAATACAATCATGTGGCTCTCCATCCCCTGGTGTTGGTAAATTATCAGCTGGATTTACCGTGACGCACCTTACTAAGGTGACATCTTCCTGCTCTAAGAGCCTATGATAGTCATTTAGCCTAGACATAGTCAATGTACATTTACCGAAGTTCAAAAGATTTCTGAGACTATGATGGGTAAGAATTGTCACTGGGTAACCCATAGTTATTGATGATGCTTTCTCATACATTAGATAAACTCCCACCATTGCTCTGTAGCACAGTGGTAGCCCCGATTCTACTTCTGAATAGGCAGTAGAATAATACGACACAGGTTGAGGACTTGTCCCTGTACCTGTTGGCTGACAAAGAACTGCACATGCATATTTGCCTCCAGTGGACGTAGCCACATACAGCAAAAAGTTCTTAGAGTAGTCTGGCAGCGCTAGCGCTGGAGCTTCTTGCAGCCTCTGTTTGATCGTTTCAAATGCCATAAGACCTTCCTGGGTCCAGGTGAGGTTACAATGGAGTTGAGCATTCCCAGTCTCTTTTATCATGGCTCTCAAAGGCCCTGTTAGGCAGGCATAATCTTCTACCCAGGCTGAAGAATATCCCGCAATGCCAAGAAATGTCATCATCTCTCTGACTGTTCTAGGCTTTGGTGCCATTCGAATGGCTTCCAAATGACTCTCAGAGATGCTTCTGTGTCCATGGGTTATTGTTTGACCCAAATAAACAACTTTTTCTTGACAATACTGTAGCTTCTTCTGAGAGGCCTTGTGTCCTTTGTCTGCCAATAGCTGTAACAGTTTGATTGAACCCTCATGGCATGTTTCCTTATCCGGTGAACAGATGACGATGTCGTCCACATACTGAATGACAGTACTTTTCAAGATCTGATCAATCCCAGCCAAGTCATCTTGCAATACTTTATTGAAAATGTGAGGGCTATGTTTGAATCCTTGAGGGAGCCTCTTGTACTTGAAGGTTTGTCCTTTGTACGTGAATCCAAACAATCCTTGACTTTCTTCGCTCAGTGGAACACTGAAAAATGCTCCACACAAATCCAACACTGTGAAGTGTGTAGCCTCTGGAGGGATTTGGGCTAACAAGGTATGTGGATCTGGTACATCTGCTGGAAAATCCTGCACCACTTCATTTATCGCTCTTAAATCATGTACCAAGCGATAGGACTCATCTGGTTTCTTTAAAGGCAATATAGGTGTATTGCTCTGAGGATCCAAACATATTTCCACTACACCTGCTTTTAACAGTCCTTCAATTTGTGGTTCAATCCCTTTGATTGCCTCCTCCTTTAGTGGATATTGGTTCTTCCAAGGAGGTTTGGTTCCTGGTCTCAACTCTCACCGGTTGGGCTGACTTCACAAGTCCGATGTCGGTACTATGTCGTGACCACAAACATTCTGGAATTTGTTGCAGCATCTCCTCTCTCATGCTGTCTGAGTCCAATTTAGCGCTGAACTTGACTCATGTGTCATCTGTATCACTTGTGGTTGTCCTTGTCCTTGAGCTGAAATCATGATTTTCATGAACTTCTGTTCTTCACTTATCCAGATAGCAAGATTCTCCTTTATGGGTGAAAAAATGGCTTCTTCAGCTTCTGCCATCATTTCTCCTATTTGCTTCTGCTCAAATCCTTCAGCCACCATTAAAGTCACATGTGGCACACTTTTCACAATGTCATACTCTTTCTCAAGATATTCATTGATGTTTATCTTCATAGCTGCTCCTTGTGGTCCCACAATTATGCAGCATGAGATCAGCTGAACATGCTTCGGTTGACTACTCAACCATTCTTCTGGATCCTATTGGTCAGCTTTCTTGAAATATTTCAACGTGCAATGATGTGGCTACTCAGGGGGCTTAGCATCAGGCATATTTGCCACAATGAACTTCTCCCACATCTTGGCTGGCTCTAATAGCTCTGGACTAAGATTTCCAATCCAATATACTGAAGAAGTCTCGGTCTCTGGTGCGCTAAATAATTGGTGGTAGACATCAGGTGGCACATCCACCAGACAGCCGTCCGGTGTACACCGTATTGTGCAATTTAGTTTGCACATAGCATCTCTTCCCAAGAGTGCAATGGGCGTATGTTCTGACACCAAAATAGGTAGTGTGATTTTCCGATTTCTACAGCAGAGCTCAATTGGTTTTGTGAGAGGAATCAGCTGTTTCACACCCTCAAACCCGATTGTCCGTACCAATTGGTCAGACATGGGGAGATGTATAGCATCTTCAGGCCGAACACAGGTGAAAGCTGCTCCGCAATCTGCCATTACTTCCAATGACTTATCATTTATTTTCACCTCTATTTTTGGATCTTGCTCCGGCCCTGATACTACCAGCTGACACCTCCCTTTCGAGTCTTCTGGGCACCCCTAGAAACCAGGTTCCGGACCCCTGTATGGGTTCGCTGGTCCCCTGGGTGGCTGTGGTTGTCCTCTGAAGCCTCCTCTGAAGCCTCCTCTGAAGCCTCCTCTGAAGCCTCCTCTGAAGCCTCCTCTGAACCTGTAGCAGTCACGTACAAAATGACCTTGTTGTCCACAATTATGACACGCTCCTTGAGACTGTTGGAAATTTCCTCCTCTTCCTCTTCCTAAATTTCCTTGGCCTCTTCCTCTCCATGTTTGTGGTTGGTCAAAAACTGGCTGTGGAAAGGAGACAGTGAAGACCACAGGTGGTAGAACCTGAATCTGTCCTTGCTGTGGTTGTGGTGGTAATTGATTTAGTTGTGACTGGCTCTGCATAACCACAGCTTGTTTCTTTTTCTTCTTATTATTATCCACCAACTGTATTTGGTTGACTTTTCTGAGAGTCTCCTGATCCTGTTCCTTCTTCTTTGTACTGTTGGAGCTCGGGTACATCTTCATGGTTGTTTTAGCCTTGCCCATCTCTATTATTTGTTCATCCTCACCTTTGAAGAGATAGTTGCCCTCCTGTGTAATCACTGGGAGCTGGGGATGAGCATCAGTGAACTTCACCTCCTTCTCATAAGGCGGGGGCTTCTGTAAAGATGCTGTATGTGAGAAGGGCGTGGTAATCTTCTCCATCAATTTTTCTGTTTCCTTTTCATTTTTCTTTATTTCTTGTCTACTTTGTTCTCTTTTTTCCTTTGCAGCTTCGAACCATGTCCGTCCCTCCTTTGCAAACAGTTGCAGAATGCCAAGTTCTGTTTGTCTTTTCTCCGTGCGTCTCTTTCCTTTCTTGCCTTTCTTTTGATTTACTTTATATGTGGACACAAGCACCTGCATTGTTTTAATCACATCCGGGTTAAGAGTTCCTTCAACTGGCCATGGTTGTTCAATGTCCGGCCAACGCTTGCTCCATTTTCCTGATATTTTTGCAATATCTTTAATAAGGGGATTGTTCTTTTGCACTACATCAATAGGAGTGATTACTTTTGTAATTTTAGTATCCATTTTTGACATCCTAATGACTCTCTTATTTTCTTTTATTGTAAATCAAATTGAATTATTTAAAAAATGTCTTTATAAAGCACCGTGTAATCACACTCAACCAACAACAGCTGAATTTGCCAACCCCAAAGGAGACCAATCTCTTCCCACTTGTGAAAGCCAATTCACTTGTTCACTATCATTCACACTCATTTATGTTCAATTATCAAAATGATATCAGTGTTCATTCTCAAAACAGCATAGATAAATCATACCCAGATAATGAAACCAATATTCACAGAACAGTATTTAAATCAAAGCAGCTTTTCCACATGATCAATCAATCAATCAGTCAATAATACCCTATTAATTAGGCAAATGCCTTAATTGGTCAGTCCGTTGCCAAGTCTCTCACTAAATAATTGCAAATGCAGTGTATGAAAAAGAACTACTACAAACGCATATGTGAAGACAAGCTAAACACATTTATTATAACTAAATTTATAGGTATATAGGTAAATGCAGGTGAGGTCTGTTGAAAGAGTTTGTGGATAAAACCGTACTGGCCTTTAATTGGTTTGGATGGATTCAGGATTCCAGAACGTTGTCATCCGCAAGCCTCAGTGTCTGTGAAGATCTGCCAGATGTCTTGTCATCTGCCCTATGGATGATTCAGTTCAGACTCATTCCATCTTTTCTGTCTTTCCCCAGCTTTCACTCAGCATAGTAAAAGAGAGGAAGAAAGAAAAAAGAAAAAGAACAACAGAAGAGTTCAATGCCTTAGGCTCACTCTAAATTCTTATACACACTGTGATACAATTCATTGTGACATACATTATCAGCTTTTTTATTTTGCGCACACTTGAAATAAAGCAATGGTTACTTTTAATCATGCAATGCATTTAAAGTCCAAAGAGTATATTAGTCAATCTGATATCACTTTTAATTAGTTATTTTTATTCTATTTATCTATTTAATTGTATTTTATCCTTTTTATTCTTTCTTCTAACTACTGAGAGTACAGAGTAGAGAGGGGGGCTCACCAGCCCCTCTTGTCAGGAGGAGTTAACTAAATTCCACTCTTGTGTGAAGCACCACCCCTTGCTCCACCTCTTAAGTTTAGCAAAGGCTTCCAGTATGGACTGGTCGTCAGCGAGTGAACATCCTGTTTTGGCTCCCGTAGGGACAGCCCAGCTCAATGCAGTTACGCGCACTCGTAAATCAAAACTGTTTTCTCTCAGCAGTCGAAACACAAAACCTCTTTTCTTGCATCAAGAACCAGAGTCTCCCTTCACCCCAACAAGACCATCTGCTCTTTTAACCAGACAGGATTCACAGAAATCACCGCCACACACACCCCAAGCACAAAAAGAAAAAGAAAAAACCCACACGCCAATCAAACAAATCACAAATCCCACTTCCAATTCAGAGCAGGAGATTTTCTTTTCTTTTCTGGATGTGTTCATGTATGTGTAGGCAGACTGTGGCTCTAGTCCTTCAGAAGGCTCAGTTTGTTATCAAATATATAAAGTCCTGTAAAGGTTCATATCCTTTATCAAATGCACAAACGTCCTTGGAAAAAAGGCTCATATATATTTATCAAACGTCCTTAAAGAAAAAGGCTCATATATATTTATCAAAAGTCCTTAAAGAAAGGCTCATATATTTTTATCAACTTTACAAAGTCCGTAAACAGGCTCATATATGTTTATCACTAAAGGGGCAAGAAATGTTTCTCTTTATGTATTATTCAACTGCTCACCACATATGTATACCTATTAATAACACATATATTATATATATCACTTACACATACACAAAACATTACACAAAGCTCTTCACACATGTGGCACCTTCACACTCACACACACAAAAAGAAAAAAAGAAAAAGATATGTCTGACCAGCAGAACATCTTATCCCCAGAGACTTCAACAGCGCTTAGCTTTATGTTTTACGTCGACTCATTTATACTTTTCTAATTTCATCAAAATTTTCACTTTGGCCAGACTTTTAAAATTTTACTTTGGCCACACTTTTAACAAATTCTTTTTAATCAGATTCTCTCATCATGCATGTTCACTAGTTCTCCAGAGCAGGTTCTGCCCTGTTTTTCCTCACTTTTCTTTACAAACTTTATTTTTTCATCTTTTGAGCCTTTAACTTGTAACTGTTTTTATTTCACTTTATCCTTTTCATCTTACTTTAGCTCAAACTTTATTTTTCATCTTTAGCCTTTAACTTGTAACTCTTTTTATTTGACTTTATCTTTTTCATCTTACTTTAGGCTTTTAACTTTTATCTCTTTTTCACTTTTCATCTTACTTTAGGCTTTTAACTTTTATCTCTTTTTTCACTTTACTTTCTTCTTTTTCATCTTTATTCATATAATTTTATTTTGAGTCAATTCCCCTGGCCAGGGTTATTTCCTCTTGTTTTTTTTCTAGATTTGACTATATTATATCTTCATTCGGCCAACTTTCACACAGCATTTAATGTACACATGTCTTACTGTTTAACGAGATACGGGCCCTGTCTTCGTTTATCTTGCATGGTTATTTAAATAACTTTTGGCTACTAGTTCTGCCATTCTACAATTACTTTTTATTTCTACTTTCTCATCATCTTTTAAGCCTTTAACTTTTACTTTTAACTTCATTTTTCATTTCTCTCATCCCTATTCTCTATTTCAACTTTTAACTTTTAGCTTTTATTTCTCTCGTCTCTATTCTCTATTTCAACTTCTAACTTTTATTTCTCTTGTCTCTATTCTCTATTTCAACTTAATTCTCTTTTTCGTCACTTATTATTCTCTTATTCCCCTTATTTACGTCTTTTACATCTTAATTAACCCCAATTTAGACGGAAACTCACTTCACACATCAACACATCATCTCCATCGCCGCATAATCTCAGTGTAGTCTCTCTGCCAAAAACATACTGCTCCAGCCCACATAACAGCTCAATTTTGTGAGAGGTCACTCACCCTGAGAGCGGCAGTTCGCTGGAGCAGGCAGCATCGGCAGATGAGGCCCAACAGATCCTGATTCGTGAAGCCACTTTGTAGTTTAGTTTCTTGATGGGTGTGATGTGCTGAAGAATGAAGGAGTGACCGCTGACACTGACTTGAATAAAATAATAATTTTATTACACAAATCAGCATCAAACCAGACTTGCCATGGATGTCCTGGGAGAGACCCGAGCCGGATGGAATCTCTGCCAAGTGACGCTCTGCACTCGCTTTTAAAGCTGTACAGAGATAACATACCATCTCTGGTTCCAACCCATAGGTGCCTGCTCAGCCTATGTCCTGTCATAAATCTAAACTTTTCCTCCTCTGGTCGAGCTGGAGGAATAAACAAAATTCCTCTCCCATAGGACCTCTCAATAGACCCATTGTTGTTTTCGTTCTTCGTATGACATCGAGGCAATAAATCTAATACTAACATAGTTAATATTATGACCGCACTATATCTCAGCTTTGGGAGCTCAGTGACCTATTCACCTCAAACCTTCCAGACACCTCACTGGTATTATATTTTTGATTTTCTCTTCCAGCCCGTTGGTGAAGCCTTTCCAGTATGCTTTCGTGTAGTTGAAACGCCTTTTAAAGGGCACAATGGTTGGGACTACAGCTGCATTAATTTGGATCCCAATGGGACGGTGTTGGCTTGATGGAAAAGGGTCCAGCACAATCTTTTTACACAGTCCAGCAATGTTACTTGTGACCATGATGAGGTCTGGATTGTAGCCACGTTTCCAGCGAGCACTGATAAACGAGTGTGGTAGCTTGGGGTCATGGATAAGACTTAGTTGGTTAGTATCCATCCAGTCCTCTTCTGCTTCTCCATCTTTGTTCATTTCAGGGTAGCCCCACTGGGTGCTGTGGCTGTTGAAGTCCCCAATGATGATCTGTGGTTTGCTGTGTACTTTGGGGATTGGCTGGGAAAATATAAAGTCTACAGTTGGTGGCTTATAGACAGATGTTACTACAGCACTGCTTAGCTCAACAGATAAGACTTCGATGCCATGGTCGTCTGACTTATCTGTATCTTCTATAGCTAACCCTGTTTTTACACATATAGCACTGCCGTACTGCCGGTGAGGTCGCTCAGTGGTCAGGACCATTCCTGGTATGGTGGGGCGGTTATTTTCACTCCCTCTGTGAGTCTCTTGCAAGCAGAGAACATCACAGTGTTGTTTGCTGCAAAGGTCGGCTAAGATGGTTTGTTTTGAAGAGGAGAACCCTTCAATGTTCACAGATATGACTGTCAATGCTGGTCTTGAGGAGGTTCCTCGTTTCCGACATCGACCTTTGTGAGATGCCTATCTCCAGGCATGATGTTTTCTCTTGTGTTCTGTAGCTTTGTGGCTTGTAGCTTGCAGCTTTCAGCGTAGCTTGTGGCTTGTAACTGTTGCTTGTAGTGGTGATAGGATTAGCAGTATCTTGTAGATCTAGTCGATCTTGACGATCTCGTCGATCTCGTCAATACTCCCAGGGCCGCGACGTGGACGCTCCTTTTTTGGCCCCGAGTGGAGAATGAAATAATACTACCTCTTAGAACTGCCTTAGCTGTTTCCCAAAGTAAGGATGGTGATATTTCTGGGGAGTCATTCAGTTCAATGAAGGAAGTCCATGCTCTTGAAAAGAAATGGTTAAATTCTTTATCTGTCGAAAGTGAGGTGTTAAACCGTCACCTGCTGGGAGGGTTCCGCTTTGTTTCATTTATCAGAACGAATGGGCCCGTGATCGAAAATTACAATAGGGGGGATTTCGGGAGGTGAACAACATGTATAATATGTGTATTCTCAAGAATGTGGGTTATTTGACCGCCAACAATCCCCAACAGCAAGATCACTCATATTGTTTTATAGTGTCCGATGAACGCCAGTATTTGGGAATATTTTTGGCTTGAGAACAGTCTAAATTTAGATCCAGTACTGTGTTGAAGTCACCTCTAAACATGATAATTGATTCAGAGAATTCTAAGAGTTTTGAAAATATATTGTGAAAGAAATTTGGCCCTTCCTCATTGGGGCCATAAATATTAGCTATGCTTAATTTGATGTTAGCTAAAATCCCATTAATCATTATGTAACGCCTGGGTCTGATATTGTGGTTTTATTTTGATATGGGATACTTTTATTGATTAATATAGATACACCTCTTTTTTTTGAGTTGTATGATGCAGAAAACATCTGATTAACCCATTTAGCTTTGAGTTTGAGGTGCTCAGATGCAGTGAGGTGGGTTTCTTGCAGTAGACAGAATCTGGGGTTCATCTTGGTGAGGTGAGTGAGGTGATTTTGCTACGTTAAGCAGGTGAGCCCAAGCCTCTCACATTCCAACCAATAAACTTAACGGGTGTCATTGAAGCTAGTTAGGGGTTGATGGCACAGTGCATCCAAGGCAATAGCTATACTACTGTTTCCATGCTCTCCCAAAGATAAGTCTGGGATTTCCTCCTTTACATTCCTTTTCACTGCCATAATATTGTAGGAAGTTTGTCAGGATACATAACTACACAAACAAATGACAAGTAGACAAAGATAAACACAGAACATTGCCGAATTAGACATACATAAAGTGAAAGACATTACAGAGTGATAGGAGAAGTAAGGAGAGAGGGATTAGGGAGGTGAGATGATGAGAGAAGTATGGAGGGGGAATTAGGAAGGTGAGATGAGAGTGAGCGATATTTTAAATCCTGACATAGATAGCATGCCTATTCCTACATCTTGAGTATTTAATAACCAATTAACAATTACAAGAATAAATATGTTATGAATAACCAGGGTGTGGTGGAGGAGTCTCGGTATAACAGACCGTATAATAACCATCGCTAGCATTTACCCTTCTGCCAGTTGTCCTTCAGGACAGGATACAGCACCTTCCGTCAGTTGTTGATCTCCCGGGGGAATTGATCGTTCATGCCCAGCGCTGTTCCTTTCAGCTCCCGTCCTTTGCTTTTAACTAGCTCCTTCTGCTTGAAGTGTTTAAACATAGCAATGATGGAGCGGGGACGGTTCCCCACGCGGTGTCCCAGTCGATGAACTCGGTGAAAGGTGATCTGCTTCATGATGTCCGTCGGGAGTTTCAGGGCAGTGCGGAGAAAGTCTTTCACCATATTTTCTGGGGACTCGGTGTTGTTCTCTGGGATCCTAGAAAATATGAGGTTGTCCCACATACTTCTGGATTGAATATCCAGGATAGTCTCTTTGATTATTTTATTTAATTTTTTTACAACTTCAATCTCCTCTGTGAGATGCTTCGGAGGTTTTTAGATCTGCGTTGTCTTTTTGCAATTGCTATTCTATGGGTTCCGTGCATGGACGTGACAAAATGGCCGGACACGCCCTTTCAAAACATCAAACCTATTCACTTTTTACCATGAAATTCACAAAATTCGGGACACTTGCGTAACATCTTGGATTACATGTGTAATTTCAGTCGCTTTCCGGTCATTTTCATGCTTTGTACTTTCGCAAACTCCTCTGAGGCCATTTATCTGACCAGCTTCAAGCTTGGCGAGTGTCTACAATACACCTTCACCATTAAAAGTTATAAAAAAAATTTGTCACACGATGTGGCCGTGGCAAAGCGTTGAATTTCATTTTCCCCAAAAAGCTGTGTTTTCGTAATATTTTCGCCACTTTTTATGCTTTGTACTTTTGCGAGCTTCTCCTAGGGGATTTTTCGGGCTTCAAAGTTGGCGAGTGTCTACAAGATTCATTGGGGATAAAATTGCTTAACAAAGCACACAGCATTCACTAAAAAAATCAAACACAGGGAATGATGATGAGTAGGATTTTCTGTTAACAAAGACATGGCTGTCTTTCTCATGGGGTCTGTGACACATTATGATCTACTTTTATTGTAAAGAGAGTACTTGTGGAAATTGGCTGTTTCTGGATGATCAGGTTTTGTTAACCCAATGTTTCGGAGAAATTAATTATTAAATGTGTTTATATTAGATGTATATCTCTGGTGTTGAGGCCTCAGGAGGACCACATCAAGGCAGGGATACCTGTCCACCACCAGAACCTATGACAGAGCCGCTTGTAGCCGATAAGACTGGGGTGGGTGTTGAGTGAATTGATGACTTATTTTTCTGCATGACAGACCCCCCTATTATTTAACTTTATCCTGACTTCTATGGATCGTCTTCTTTGACTTGAGAAACTTTTATTGAAGAATTCCTCACTTTAAATTCAATCAAAATGTTGCAAATTTAGCTCAAATGCTTTGCATAAAATGCATCAAATTAATAGTAGGTTTACATACAGTATAGTGTTGATGAAGAAATGAATGCCTGTTATATGTGAAATTATCAGTGCAATAATTACATTGCCAAAATAATAAATAAATACCTGCATTCTTAGCAGAAACATGGATATTAATGAAATATTGGATTAATCAAGAAAATTATATGTAATATTTTTACAATCTATAGGTGCAGACAACAAATTGTCAGATTTTGATTAACTTTCTTTTAATGAGAAGCATTTTCACACACACATGTATTTTTTCGGATAATTTAAGTAAGGATGCTTTTGCCCATGGTCTGAAGGAAAAACAGCATTCAAGATGTGTCAGATTTAGATAGCTGACAATGTTCCAACACACAGCCAAATTGCCTAACCACCCAGCCAACCAACTAACCAAACATGTTTTCAATATCTACCTTTATTTCAATATTATAATATGATGATCCAAGGGGCATGGTGCCACAGTGGAACAAAAGAAACAAAAAAAGTGTCAGAGGACTTTTGGAAAAATGGCACTGCCCACTGCTTCTCCTAAAAATGATGGCAATGGAAGCTCAGACACCTCTCAAAGTGAGATGTCCATTATGAAGCTGAAGAGGAGGAAAGATGGAAGAAGATTTTATAATAAAAAGCACAACTGTGTGTACTGTCAAACTCAGTGCCATAAAATGGCAAGGCATTTAATTCAGAAACACAGCCAGGAAACACCAATAGCAAAAGCCAAGTCAATTGAACGAAAATTACATTTAGATCTGTTTCGGAATAAAGGTTTCCATGCAAACAATAATAGAGTGTTAAAGACCGGTAGTGGAACACTCATCCAGGTCAGCAAGCAGGGACACTGTGAAGCATTGCTCAACAGAAAGACATTGTGGAGGCACATGTCCAGGTGCAGGCTATTCAAGAGATGCAGCACCAAACAACACCATTGCTTTTCAGAGGAAGTGCCAGACATTGTGGCCAGTGATCTTTAAGAGACTGAGGGACACAGGGACTCCTCTCTCCACTCTTCTTCATCAGGCAAGTTGAATAAAACAGCTGTTTTTAGCCTCCGGCAGAGAATGTTTGCCTATCATGAAGGTTGAATGACAATTTAGATCTGCCAAATCCAATTTTTTTTTTTTTTTCTAAAGGTTCCTCAAAAAGAATGATGGTGACAAGCGATAAGTTTAGTGATGTCACTGCACCAATTGGAATGCCACAAATTAAGCGTATGTTACCTTACCCAGTCTTTCCTGGTGTATCGAATATTTTTTCAAGGAGTTGATCATTTATATTTTATTAGCAGAATCTTCAACACCTAAGAGAAGAAAAGAAACTGAATCTGAGAGTGAAGACCTTGAAATAGGTATTTTTCACAAAAACATGCTTGTTAATTGTTAGTTACCTGTCTTAATTTACCCTTATAGCAAGTTGATTTACTGTTCAATGATGCATTGTGTTGTCATTTCATCAGAATTCTCAATAGCTAAGAGAAGAGAGGTCACGGATTCAGACAGCAATGAAACACAATCAGGTATTTGACATGCTCAATGAACTTCTTGCTATTTTAGTTTACTTCCTGCTTTTGTGCTCTCTTTCTAAAAGTTCATCACAAAATCAAAACCTGCTGCTTTTATTTCAATGCTACGGACATACTCACAGGTATCACCTTTATTATCTGAGAAAGACACTTTATTTTCCTCAATTAAGTGAACACAACTGTAGTGGTTAAAACATTGGTTTACCTTTAGAGAGTGTAATTCCTGTTAAAATTCCTCATTAACATGGGAATCTATCGCGCTCAATCTTGGATAAAAGTAACTGACAAATGTATAAATTTGGGTTGAATTTCATTGATAAGTTGGTTGGTTAATATTCTCTCATCAATACATTTTGTCAGACAATCTCAGGTGTTAAAAAGGAAAAAAAAAAGTGCTTAAAGGTGCTTAAATTAAGATGTGCATCGATTGCAATTTTCTTGGCCAGTTCCGAACAATGATTTTACAAAGTTTGACCCGCTGATCCCGAATTTGGCTGATTTATTTTCTTGAATATTTTTAAATCATAATTGACAGCATACATACATACATCAGGCCCATGGCCGACTTGTTTGTGGGAGAAGCCTTTTTATCAGTTGAACACTGGAGACTAGGACTAATGAGAATCAGGTTGAGGCACTGTCCAGCATTGTCTTTCACTTAGATAATGGAGCATATAATATGTCTTGCACATTCTCACCTTGTGAAAATTTGAATACCATTTAGCTTAATTGTGATGTGGTGCCTTTGCCAAGTTTATCTTTTTCTGCATACTGAGTTGCAGTTCATGTGGGAGAGAGTCAGCTACAAATCTAGAGTTGTCATGCAGATTTCATGCAAAATGTTTGTGTATCATATCTGTTATATTCCCCAAATGAAGTATTAAAAAAGCACGTCTGTGGTGAATTGCTTTTAAGTTTGTTCCTGCGCGAATGTTTCCATTGTGTTGGATCTCTTGCGGCGCGCCTGTGTTGTCAAATTGATGATGATGCTTTCTTATTTGCTTGTGTTTTGTCTATTTGCAGTGAGTTTTCCCGCCAACCGCCATAGGGTAGGTTTTTATCAGCAGATTAATTGAAAATGGATAGTTAGGTGCAGGCAAAGGCCAAAGGTCTGTGTTTACCACCACACTACTCTTCCCCCGCATGAAAACATTGCACTTTTTCTTTGTTACAAAGCATATCAGAAGATATGCTTGTGCCAACAGCTGCTTTTAATTTATAATAAATATTTTCTTAAAAATGTAATTTTTTATCTACCTTTTGTACAGTGGGTGTAGGTTTATTTCCCGTTTGTTTAAGTTTGACTGAAAATTTTAGACTGTCAAAACTATCAAATTCAATAACAATTGATTTTGTGTACTCTTTTGAAGTAGGTGTGGTATTTGTCATACTTAGCTGGAAATCAATTGATAAACCAGTATTTAAGTCGAAAAGTATTTGTATTTTGCATTGCATTTACTTCCAATGTGCTTGGGTAGAAAAATAATCTTTACTTTCCAATTTTGATATGTTTAAGTGGAGTTGAAAGCCTGATTTCTTAAAGGGGTTATATATCTTTTCAAATTCATAATTATACTTTTGTAAGGTTGATATTTTTTCAATCAGAATCTGACCTATTGATTAAAAAAAAAAAGTTCTGTGTCAAAGTTTGCATGTCAATAGACCATTACATGGTGGGTCCCCTGTGTAATCAAGAAGTCAGGTGGGGTTTTGTGAGAGAAAAATGCTTACAATCATTTATTTTGAATGAGGACAAAGGCCTCTCCCTCCAGAGGAGGAGTTTTTTAAAACATTGTCTCTGTTTTCCCAGGAACCCCCCAACTTTATGTAAAGAGAAATGTTCTTTCTCTCTACAATGTCAATTCTAACATAGAAGAACCAGATCACATTTGGCCCTGTTTACCTTGTAAGGAGATGTAGAATCCACGTCTGCCTGGTCATTTACAAGTTCCTGTGAATTTACTGTTTGAGGTTGGCATCCAGGGAGACAGTTGAGGGACACGAACTTGTAAATTACTTCTGACCCAAGCCACACCCTCTGTTTTTGTATAAAGCCTTCTTGATCAGAAATAAGATTAGACTGGTCAGAACATTGCCTTGGAGCAGTACTGAACCTTTCTCTTTATTCTGCACAATAAATAATCTTGAATATTCTCAGTTTTTGTTTTCTTGTAGCGGGAAGATTAACCTTACGATCATTGCAGAAGAATTTCTTCCACAGTCGGCAGGATATCTGCTTGGCTCTGTTGAACCTCTTCACGACCAGGTTGTGTGCACAATGGCAGGCAGGAACTGACCGTGAAGACATCCGAGAAGGAGTCGTCTGGACATGACTGGCAGATCCAGTAGAGACAACACGAGATCTTGAAAAAATTAAGGTGAGGACTAACTGAGATATTGTCAGAGAAGATCGAAGGAAAAGCTATTGTGTAAGAAATAGCTCTGAATAAAACTTCTTTGTTAACTCAGAAAGCCCCCCCTCACATAGACGTATGGCCTGTTTGCGTGCGGCGCAACTTGGAAGGGGTCGTGGATAATCAGTCTGGAGTCCCGTGGAAGTGGCCAAGAGGATCGTGTGTTTTTGTTTGTTTATCTATATTTCTATATATATTTTTTTAATTCAATAATAACTCAAATGAATGAATACATAATATTATAGAGTATTGTTGATCCCTCCTAGCAAAGTGTTGGGAATAGGCAAGAAACTTATGTTATTGTCAAGATTACATTAGATTAATTCATAGATAAAGTCAGAAAGTTTCTCTCTCTTGTTTCTTCGGATCAGAAGCATTGAGAGAAGGTGAGAAACTTCTGGTGTTGTAGAATACAATAAAATTAATAACTAGAGTAAAATTGATGATAAAAAAAAGTGAATATAAAATCAAATCAAATACAATAATAATAATTGTTATTATTACAATTGTAATTATTGTTTGTTTATTGTTTTTACTATTTTGTTTAGATTTCATTTTGGAAGTATTGCTAATACACCTATGAGACTTACTTTCGAACTAGTTTCAGTTCAAGGGCCCACATGTGACTATTTGCAGTATAATACACTTTCACATGAATCCTGTGTGATCAAATTGGTGTCTGGCCGATTGATCACTCTGGAACACGTACGGATGAGATGAGTTCAGAGAGATTCTATCAGTTTCTTGGGCGTTGTTTAGCCTTCTGGCTGATAAAAATCTCAAAGAAATGCGAATGTATAAACGCAAGATAAGGGTGGTATGTGTGCTGTACATAACATGCTAAACTAGTTTCACACATGAGTCCTTGGTGTAAAAGTAGTATTATCATCTAAAATATCTGGTAGAATTGCTAGAAAGGATACTGTAAGGTTTTAGATTCATTTGGGGGGAAAAAAAATACATGGATATTTTTTTATATATAACAAGGCGAGAGAGCTGTGAAGGTATTGATAGACTGAAAGAATTAGGGAAGTTGAGATGTGAAAGACAATGACAATGAAAGTGGGAAAATCTGCCCCTGATGCATTTGGGATTCTTTGTTTAGGATGAAACTTGGAGAAGAGTGCATGTAAAAGTCATTTTAGTAGGATATTGGTTCAGCAGAGGAAGCTGCAGAACTGAATAATTTAACTAACAGTCAAATGATGTACGACAGAGATCTATGCTGTGGTAGTATGGATAGATATTGCATGGTTTGAACTGTTGGCATGTGTTTCGAGAGATAATTGTGATGTTGATAATAGTGTTGTGGTGAGTTGAAGCAGGTTTTAAGTTGCTGGAAAGTGTCTTTGGTTCAATAATGTGACTTTGGTAGGGTTAGGAGTATGGTGAGTATTTTGTTTTTTTTAAGAACTATAGTTTGTGCTTTGTTAATAGAATTTATGGAAAAGCATTCCAAAATGATGAAACTAAATTGATCAATATAAATCAAAAAAAAAATGCTTCAATGTTTCAAGACATAGCGGAGAGCAAATATGATGCATAGTAGCAGCAGAAATTAATTTGTTTTTGGTTTAGAAAGAGTTACTCTTTTCAAATTAACTTTATTTTACCCTTTTATGGTCTTGTGTCAAAGTAATCTGCTGGTTGAGATAAGATAATCCTTTATCTTTCCCACAGAGGGATAGTCTGCAGTGTTACAGCAGTAAGAAATTGGCACAATGGCAAAAAGCATTGATAAATTGGTAATTCTAAATCAAAGGATATGATAAATAACTAAATAGTATAGATTAAACACTACACATTAAATCATGATATTGCATGAGTGAATTGTTGGTTTTGGTGTGATGGTGTGGTGTTGGTTTGGTGGTGTTTTGGTGATATACAACTGTGATGTACGTTTTGAATCCTTACCGATTACTTTTTGTTTTTCTCAGTAAGGCTGGTGATTGTTTAAGTATAATCAAACAACACTTTTAATATCATTAATTTTTATTTTTGTCTTACTCTAGAAGTAATCTCGATTTGACATTGAATAAGGTAGATGTTGATATACAGTATAAAATTTAACAACTACTTTAACAAAGAGTATTAATTGTTTTGTATACAAGAGAGGTAATTGTGTACGTCCACTTACTAAAAATTGCAAAACTTACATAAATGTGAAAAACGTTGGCCATTTAGATGTTTTTTTAAATTCGGACATTCAAAAATTTTAAGTTTAAACTTGAAAATATCTTGTGATTCGATTAATGTTGTAATTATATATTGATGAATTAACCAACCCATGTATTCAGTGTTTTATTTCTGCAGTTTTAAGCAGGAATCCACTGACTGCAGTTTTGACCAGTGTAGATGTGACTGCGACCCATTGGGAAGACTTGGAGGACTGACAAAGAGATCAGATCAAAGAGAATTGCTCTACAAATGAGTAAGGCCATAACATGTCCAGCATTCAAAGTTCCTTGTACATTATTGTAATTATTACTATTGTATTTAACTGATTTGAAAATTTGATTATTTAATAGGCTCAATTGGAATTATTTTGAGATGATATGCATGCAAGTATATAAATGGAGAGACCTTGATTGAATTCATCTCTATATTCCATAATGAGCTCCAACGTTAAAATGTATAAAAGCATTAGATATTATCGATTGCATTGTAGAACCAGAATAATTCTTGATTAATTCTTATTTTAATATGACATTCTAGTTGTCTAGTCTCGTTGTTGAAACGATCTTCAGAAGCTGAGTTAAGGATTACTGTGTTACTGTGTCTAGTGTTAACACTCAGGGAGACTGTTGTCAGAGCACCCTGGAGTGATTATCTCTATGACACTGCTTCTTACAGTGGTATACCTTTCCTTTCATCTTATGATAATGTATGAGAACAATACATTAAGCACCTTAGGGTTTTTTCACACAAGCCCAAAAGCCTGATATCCTGCTGAGAGACTTGCCTACTCCTGCATTTCCGTGAAGGTTTGTAAAAACCTTGTATACGAGATCCAGTTTAGCCAAGATCAGGCTGAATAACTTGGGACATTTTCTGAACAACGGAAAAGCTTCTGTTATGGAGAATCAAATGCAAGCATTGACTCCTGCTGATCCTTCCCTCCACCATGAACATCAAATGTTTGCCCTCCCAGTACAGCAAATGCACAATCAAAAAAGATGTTGTCCACAGTTGAGGAGCCTAATCAACTGTGCTCCTTTGGAACTGGATTCGATGATGTCACTGCATCAGAAAACATGAAACTGAATGACTGCAATTGGAATTTCTTCTCCAATTGAGAGCTGTGGAATGACTGACCACCTGAAGTCCTGCTGGAAATGATATCTGTGTGATTACCATAAGGACTGCTTCTGTGTTTTCTCAGCCATTGTTTTATCAATCTGTCTCTACTGATAGTACACAGATTATAGATGAAAGTGATTGTTCCATTAAGTTACAAATATGTTATTAATAGCCCTTCTCGGTTTTATATGGTCTCAATTTGAATGCTGGCTATGTTATTGTCAGTATACATATATATTTGTTTTAAAAAGGTGTTAACTTGATTGGAATGCCAAATAACCCCTCCACTTTTCTCTAATCAGACTGCAGAATGATGGGACTTATAGTTGAATACTCCCTGTCCAAAAGGTAAGACTAGCAGTTCATAGCTTAGCACATATTGTATGTAATTTTTAGGAGTTGAGTAACATAAATTGACCATAATATAATCGATAGTTGATCAAATGTTATTCATCAACGCCAGTTGGGCTCCTATTAGATTGATAACAATTGGGTTCTATTAGATTGGTGACTGCTGACATCTCAGGCTTATTGTTTGCAGTTAATAATTGTACCTTTAAGGGTATAAGTAAGAATTATACAAATAAATAAATAATACATTAAAATAGGAATATAGTATTGAGCGCTAAATATTAAAATGTTTTAGTATGTGAATCACATATTTCCTTACCCTTTCTAGTTGCTTAACTCATTGTTTAAGTTATGTGGAGCCTCCGGCAATGTTTTCTTCTGCCACATTACGGAAATTTATTTTGACTGTCTTTGAATTTATCAATGGCAGCACATTTATTAGAATATTGTAGTTTATTGATCTGCTTGTGTCGTATATACACAGGAATTCCTAAAATACTTAGAACAAGATGTTTACAGTTTCTTTTTTTCCCTTAAAACTCCACCGGCACAAAAGAACGTTCATTATTTGAGTCATGACTTTTATATTATTATAATTCTGTCTCGTTAGGGTCGTACCCTGGCATGGCCTTTCTTGGCTGTTGTGGTTATTGTTGTTTTTGGATCATGGAACGAGGCAATGCTTGCCAGGCCATTACACAGTAGAACCTTTTGTTGCGTTTCAAACAAGTTTTTTGCACCAGCTCCATGTCGGGTTTGCTGGCTTACTTTAACTGTGGATGAATAAGATGGTTTAATGTTAGCTGTGTTGTTGCAATTTTATGGGAATGAATTACGTCTTGTTGCATACTATGCTCGGAAACTCAGTGCTGGGGTTATGGGGTTGATTACATGCTGTAACCTTTATCTTGCTACGAAGCAAACCTGTTTGTTTCTTTCAGACATCGCCTCTCCATCATCAACATGTGCAACTTTGACTTTGCTTACTCCAACTTCTCATCTTTACTTTTATGGAGATTCACATGATTGCTTGACAGTGATAGCCCTTGTGGCTTTGCCTCGCCCAGATCTTGCTACTGAAGTTCTTGAAAAGTTCAAATACAATGATTTCAACACTGAGGGGATGAAGATCCTTGTTACATTGCTGTGAAATGCTGCTTATCGCCAACCTGAGACAACGGCACCGCCAACAGAACCAAAGTCAAAGGTTTCTCCCAGCAGGTCACTTCCAACAGTCTCTCCAAAAGTGGTTGTGAAGCGGGAGCTCATCGTGCCTCATCCTTCACCTCACCCTTTTGAGTGGAGACTGGTTGAAAGGGGTAGAAAGATAATGGGTTGCATATTGAATTTGTTGGGTTAAGACCCTCTGGAAACTGTGATATTCCCTGACATTCACTCAAAGGGTACCTATTTTTTTTAAACAATTTTGATATGTTTATTTTGTGTGTCGTTTGCCTTTTGTCAAGACAAAGTCTTAAATCGTCATTTTGCTCTATGATTTCAGAGGTGGACACAACACCAGTAACGTCACTGGAATGGTCCATCCTGCTATCTCATTTTGGATGCGACTGATCAACTTGTTCCATTGCATCTTTCTAGCCATGTCCAGTGTGGAGATTTTTATATTGTGTTTATATCAACAAGTTAATTTTGCTTTGCTCACATGAGAAAGCCACAGTGGGACACCAGAAGAAAGTTACTGCCTCCAGGAGGACACTGGGAAAGGAGCCGAATTGCTTTGTTTGGTTTTTTCCTTTTTTTTTTTTGTGCAATATTACACTTATTTGGAAATTTTTTTGGACAGTTTGAGTAGACGGGCAGCAATGACATTTTTGATAGTAGTACTTCATTTTAGTTTTATTTTGTCCATGCATTTCATTCTATTGCTTTTTGTTAGGGGAAGGCAGCACCAACTGTTGTGGAGGTGTCTTCAAAGCCATCACCTGCCAGTGCTGTGGCAGTTCTTGTGAAGGAGAAGCAGCGCTCTCAAACATTCGTCAAAGTGAGTCAGAGTGTTGCTGCTCCTTATCATCCTGATATGGACAGTGCTACAGTGTTTTCTGATGTTGCAGCGGATTTTGAGGGTAGCAGTTCTGTCATGGGAACAAGTGATGTCAGTTCTATCAGGGGAACATGTGATGTCAGTTCTGCCAGGAGAACAGGTGGTGCTTTTGAGTGTCCTCGTGCTACAAATTAGGTTGTAGAAGCTTTTTCTGTCAAAGTGGCAAATGAAAGTGTTAATCTGGAGAACATTCAAGTTGTAGCTGAGCCTGAGGACAGGAGCCTCCGGGTATGTTTTCTTCTGCCACATTACAGAAATGTAATATAATTTTGAATTGATCAATGGCAGCACACTAATTAGAATATTGTAGTTTATTGATCTGCTTGTGTAGATACAAAGGAATTCCTAAAATACTTAGAACAAGATTACAGTTTTGTTTTTTTTCCCTTGTAACTCCAGCCGGCACAAAAGAACGTTCATTATTTGAGTCATGATATTTATATATATTAATTTTTTTTGTCTGCTCAGGGTCGCACCCTGGTATGGCCTCTCTTGGCTGTTGTGGTTATTGTTGTTATTGTTGTTATTGTTGTAACCTTTATCTTGCTACGAAGCAAACCAGTTTGTTTCTCTAGACATCACCTCTCCATCATCAATATGTGCAACTTTCACTTTGCTTACTCCAACTTCTTTTCTTCAATCTTATAAAGATTCACATGATTGCTTGACAGCAATAGCCCTTGTGGCTTTTCCTCGCCCAGATCTGGCTACTGAAGTTCTTGAAAAGTTCAATTACTCATGAGTACAACAAAAGGAGAGTTTTTGTTTGGTTTGTTTGTCATCTGTTTTTGTATAAAACAGTGTGTGTCTATCTTTGTACAACCGGTTGTGTTTGTGTTTTTATCTGTGGTAAACAGTTTTTTGTTTTTATTTTGATTGCATGAATATGTACAGGCAAGTGTGATACTGTGTGGTGTAGCTGTTTGATGAGACATACAGAACATCTGTTTAATGTTGTGATGTCATAAGCCCCCCATTTTGATTTTCCTATTTGTGTTGTTTCCCGGAATGTACTTGACCCCATCTCTATAGGAAATTTTGGAGCCAATGCAGCCAACAAAGCCGGTGTACCCAATTTTTGCTCTGATCTAATGATGATTGTCTCCTCCACAGATGAGGACGCAGGCTCACCAACTGTGATTTTTCCTCTACTCAAAGGTATCCTGCACGAAATTATTGGAGTGACAGAGCCGCTTGGTACAGTATGTTCTGAGCTGTATCTTTCCCACAAGTTTTTTCATTGTTTTACTTGTTTGACATATGGTAGGTACTATTTGTCAAAAAGGAGGGATATAGAACAATGCAGGAACCTCATGATGGACTTCTCAAGCTTTGTCATGATTAAAATATTGTGTGGTGATGATTGACATTCTTTTCAAAATGGAATCCCAGTAAAGGTAAGCTCTACTGAGTTTTCATTGCTGTCATTAGTGATGATGAGAATATGAGGACGATCACATGGTGCGACAGGACTGTTCCAGCATGAATTGCTGACCAGGAGACCAATGCGGTTAAGTCTGTCTTCAGTCGACAAAAGGCACATATGAATTATATCACGTAAACCAGTAGTGATCAGATTGTCCAGTTTAGTAATTATCATTGTTAGATTTATGTTGTTGGATTGTGGGATTATGTTCAGGCAACATTCGAGAAATGCATTCCAGGAAAATCTGAAAAGGGTTGCAGAATTTACACACTGTGGGTTGTTTTGTAGCCTAATCGCGATTCTATGGACATTGCCTCCGACATATTAGACATTGTGATAATATTATTATTGTTACACTAGGGTGCATACATACATTTTTGTGCTGAGTCTGTCGTTGGTTGTTCAACATAACTGTTTGGGAAATTACAGAATCATTCCACGTACCCTATTTTACATTCATGAACCGAGACCAAACAATGTTATGAAAATGTGTTTCTCTCACCCAAGTGTTTAGGTCTATGTGCCCATGTCAAAGCACCCTACCCATCCCACTCGAAGGACCACTACACCACCTTCGACCAGGTAACTGGGTGGCGACTTCCGGAGGAAAAGCTGGAACTCTGCAGGATTCCTGCGAACGTTCCAGATCCTCCTCACCACTGCAGTGGCAGTTAAGGTGGCAGAACGACCAATGTGGGTACACGCATCACATTGCAAGAAAGTCTGCAACCTTCCAGAGGACCAGATAAACGTCAGCAATGGAGAATCCTCGGATGTGAACTGAGATCACGATCCTTGCGGGATATGTGCTCGTAACCTCAGTCCCGCGAAGAGGATATGCGACTACAGTATTTCCACTTGAAAAGGATGACGCCCCATCAACAGGAAAAGATTAGACACGCCTGTGTGTTCATCTTTCTCATCATGAATGCCATCGTCCTGTTAATCATCCAACCCTGGAACACAGATCCGCAGCAAGACTTAAATAATAGTCGCTCCTCCGCCTCACTCTCTCACATCAGATCCAGAAGAAGAGCCCCAAGTGAGAAATGAACGTTTTGTCACGAACACAGTCCACCCATGGTTACATGTTGAGTCCACTGGACATTCATTTCAACAAGATATGTGGTGGAGATTTTTGAATCATTCAGTTAAAGAAGAGTATGGTGCAGATCATTCCTGTTATGTATGTAGTAAAATGCCTCACTCAGTGCAAGCACCATTCATGCTCTCATCTATTTCAATGTCATGGTAAGAATCTAGATGTTTAGCAAGGACTAAAAATGTTCCAACTTACATTAATATAACTGAACTAATATATAATCATATTGATGGAGGTACAACACGTTCTGTTGAGATGAAGCAAAACGGTGAACTGATAAATGTATTCCACCATAATCTTTCTGTAGGACAATTGAATTGCACTAATGTATGGAGAAGATTGGTGACTCCCTGTAACTGTTGCTCTAGCCCCCTCAACTAGAGTCCATTCACGTGCCGGGGTTATTCACCACTTATTTTTTCAGTCCATTTGTTAACTGCTACCCTGGAATTCCAGTGGGGATAACAACTGCATTTAAACAAACACAAATAGTTTATACAATGGGATAAGAAACAATTCCTGATATCTATTGGTCATGTGGACACATGGCGTATGCAAGTCTGCCAAAGAATTGGACTGGCATTTGCACAACAGTTATGTTAGATATGCCAATTTACATGTATAATCTGACCAAGACCCATCAAGATGTGCGTGTAGGACGATCAGGAACATATATGTCCGTGACATCGGTTCCAGCTGAGTATAGGATTGTAGGTGGAGCGGAACATTTTTTTTTACGTCTATATCAGCCCCCGTAGGTACCTCTTCAGCTTTTAAGTGGCTGAATATCATACATTATAAGTTGTTCCTGTTAATTTATCAACTATCCTGGAAAAGAAACTAGAAACAAGAATTTACTTCGATCCGTTTAATGGTTCTCAAGAATAGTATGGTACTAGACATAATGAGTGCGGCTCAAGGAGGTGTAGGTGCTATGACAGGTGAGTCGTGCTGTATATACATTTCTGCCTAGATGTAGAATCAAGAAATTTGTTTTCAGCAATACAAGCTATGAAAGAGTTACTTTTTTTCTTTTTCTGCACGACATGACAGAGATGTATCGTTTACTTTAAATTCAATGAAAATTTTGCAATTCAGCTCAAATGCTTTTCCATAAAATTAATAGTAAGTTTACATACAGTATAGTGATGATAGAAAAATGAGTTCTTGTTGTATGTGAAATTATCAGTGCAATAATTGTATTGCCAAAATAATTAATAAATGTAATATTGAATGTAATATTCAGAAAATCAGATTTTGATCAACTTTATTTTAATGAGAAGCATTTTCTCACTCTTTCATACTTTGTAAAATTTAATTTTTCAGATCATTTAAGCAAGGATGCTTTGCCCATTGTCTGAAGGAAAAACAGCATTTAAGATGTGTCAGATTTTGATCGCTATTAAATACAAAAATGTTGAATTAAATTGGAATATGAGGTATGATGATCTAATTTTTTGAACCAATGGACTTTTTCAAAATGATGATAAAAACATTGTCTATGGTTCAAATCAGTGTCCAAACAGTGGCTCCAATCCAGATTCTATGACTGTATTTATTGGTTCTCCTTTTAGAGGAACCTGTCAGTGGTTGATCAGTATCTATTTCTCAACTGAACGTCACTATCTGCTTGTCTGCAGAGCTGTTGGATTTTATCAAATACAAGCTCAGTCAGAGAAATTTAAGATGACAATGTTCCAACACACAGCCGAATAGCCTAACCACCCTGGCAACCAACTAACCAAACATGTTGTCAATATCTACCTTTATTTCATTATACACATATTTTTGATTCCAGGCTGTTCTGCAATCATTGTAGGATACAAAAGTCATGTTGTTAGTAATTCTCCAATGTTTCACAGCAGCTACTCTGTGTCTAACATCATTTTTCCTTCACAGAAATTGAGGCATGTTGATGAGGAGGATGACAACATCCTCCCCAATGAGAATCTACACAGACATGACAACACAGAGATTCTCGCTCCAAAAAGTGTAGACGATCTGGATCTACCATCACTGACGAGAGCAGATAGTATCCTGGTAAGTGTGCTGCTTTACTACTCTCACTAGTACAGCTACTACTTCACTCACTACTAGGCATGGTGCCACAGTGGAAACAAAAGAAACAAAAAAGTGTCAGAGGACTTTTGGAAAATGGCACTGCCCACTGCTTCTCCTAAAAATGATGGCAATGAAAGATCAGACACCTCTCAGAGTGAGATGTCCATTATGAAGCTGAAGAGGAGGAAAGATGGAAGAAGATTTTATAATAAAAAGCACAACTGTGTGTACTGTCAAACTCAAAGCATTTAATTCAGAAACACAGTCATTAACAGCAGTAGTAAAAGCTATAGCATTTCTTTTGAAATCAAAGGAACGGAAATTACATTTAGATCTGATTCTGAATAAAGGTAACCATGCAAACAATAATAGAGTGTTAAAGACCGGTAGTGGAACACTCATCCCCAGTCAGCAAGCAGGGACATCTGTCAATCCAAGTGACTATATGCACTGCATCAAATGTGAAGCAATGCTCAAGAGAAAGACATTGTGGAGGCACATGTCCAGGTGCAGGCTCTTCCAGAGATGCAGCACCAAACAACACTATTGCTTTTCAGAGGAAGTGCCAGACATTCTGGCCAGTGATCTTTCAGAGACTGAGGGGCAGTGGGACTCCTCTCTCAACTCTTCTTCATCGGGTAAGATGAAAAAAACAGCTGTTGTAGCCACCAGCAGAGTATGCTTGCCTATTATGGAGGTTGAATGACAATTTAGATCTGCCATGTCCAACTTATTACTTTTTTTTTTCCAAAAGTTGCCTCAGAAAGAATGATGGTGACAACCTTGTTAATTCAAAAATCAAAACCTGCTGCTTTTATTTCAATGCTACAGACATAGTCACAGGTATCACCTTTATTATCTGAGAAAGACACTTTATTTCCCTCAATTTAGTGAACACAACTGTAGTGGTTAAAACATTGGCTTACTCTTGTCTAATTCCTGTTAAAATTTCTCATTAACATGAGATTAATCTATCGCGCTCTATTTTGGATATAAGTAACTGACAAATGTATAAATTTGGCTTGAATTTCATTGATAAGTTGGTTTATAAGTTGGTTGGTGGGTTCCCATATACATAAGTCTATCCCATATATATAAGCCTATTCCCTTTATCTATTCTGTAACCCCACCATGCATTACCCTTGAGTTTTTTTTAATTTTATTTTATTCTATACATTTTTATTTTATTCTATAGCATTTGACTTACTGCATTACGTTGTAGGAATAAATTAGTTGGTCAAGTACAAATTCTTTGGTAGCTACTGTGTTCAGTCTAGGACATATTGGGTGTAATCACCGGGTGCGTTGCATTGATATTTCAGTGCATATATGTATGAAAGTATGTATATGTATGTGACGAATAAACCTCTTGAATCTTGGTTGACATTCTCTTGTCAAAACATTTTGTCAGACAATCTCAGTGCTCAATGATTTTACAAAGTCTGACCGGCTGATACCGATTTTGGCTGATTTCTTTTCTTGAATATTTTTAAATCATAATTGACAGCATACATACATAGATCAGGCTCATGGCCGACTTGTTTGTGGGAGAAGCCTTTTTATCAGTTGAACACTGGAGACTACGACTCATGAAAATCAGGTTGAGGCACTGTCCAGCATTGTCTTTCACTTAGGTAATGGAGCATATAATATGTCTTGCACATTCTCACCTTGTGAAAATCTGAATACCATTTAGCTTAATTGTGATGTGGTGCCTTTGCAGAAGTTTATTTGTTTCTGCATACTGAGTTGCAGTTCATGTGTGAGAGAGTCAGCTACAAATCTAGAGTTGTCATGCAGATTTTGCTAACCCTAAACCCTTTAGCTGCTGATTGGTTGAAGAGTAGGAGATATTTTATTAAAGAATATATAAAGAATAAAGATTATTAAGATCTTCTTTGGTTTACTACAACCCTAGATCCATTTAATTTCCTCAAAATGCATTCTTCCTATGAAAACATAATTACATTATTATATGTGTGTGTGTTAATGAAAGGATTGCTATGCAGCCTTCAATTTCATTGTATTAACATGATAACCAGCCACCAGAGTGATACCCAAATGGGTAATTCAGAGCAGGACAGTATAGTTAAATTATGTTGAGGAGTTGTTTTTTTTTCTATTAATCTAGCTTTGTCTCAAAAACATCTTACTTTAATGTGTATTTGGTGTCTATGACTGCTATTCCCAAGGATGCTACACCATCATTGTCCATACTAGAGATCTTAATATATAGACACCTGCTACATAAAAATTAATTTTTGATACAATGTCAGTTAATTAGTCAATATATTCATTGATTCACTCAGAATTTCATTATTTTAACCATTATAACCATTATTTTGCCAACAAGACAATGCAAACCTATCAAGTCTGTTTCTGGTGCCTCTGAAACAGGTATTTTACAAGATAATTTAGCTTTTTCTATAAAAGCGGAAACAGAGCAAACTGTATTTGTTCATATATATACTAATGATTGATTACTGTAACTGGACCTTCTGTGCCAAAGACAAATGGGACAGCTAACATGTGAGAGGCACCTCCAAAACAGGTATTTCACAAGATAATGTTACTTAATTTTATCATCAGCAAAAGGCTGCAGCTACTTACTCTCTTATGCAATGGGGGCTTACTAGCTTAATAGCCTACTATGTATTCGCTAAGATGCTGTGTAAATTTATTGTACGCTTATAATTAAGTTTCTTTAAGTGATTTGATGGTACAGCAATGTCATGGACCAGCATAAAATGGGTTATTGTCAATGGTCCAGATGTCACACATGACACTAGTTTTATGAATATCATCTTTTACTGTCAAAAATTCAGTCATATTATGTTTTATTTTGTATTAAAATGTTAATTTAAATTGTGAAAGAAATATGCTCTCTGTCATTTGGGTGGGCCTGCTCTACAAGTGGTTGCCTGCTGAAATCGAATACGCCATGTGATCGTCCCTGCTTTCCCATCATCACGTGTCAAAAAAGCAAAGCAATAGAGAAACCAGCGGGGGAGATACTGCACTCCTTGGGGATCACATGGGACCATGTGGCTTTGCCACTACAAACTTTGGTTTGCCACAACAATATTACACAGTGGAATGCCTGTGAGTAGAGAAAAAAAACAAGATTAGTGAGGAAACCTGTGTCCTCATCTGGGGCGGAAACAATCATCATTAGACAAGTGCAATATCAGGAATGGAGGCTTGTCAGCTGTGTTGGTTCCAACATTTCCTATAGAGATGGGGTCAAGTTCATTAACGTAAATAACGCAAATGAGAAGATCAGAATGGAAGGGTTATGATGTCAGAACATTAAACAGATATTCTGTATATCACAATCAGTTACACCATTCTGTATCACATTGGCCCCTACACATTAATTGAATCAAAATAAAACCAAAGACAGTTTACAACAGATACAAACACAAACACAGAATAGACAAACACAAAAACAACCTGGACCAACATAACAGATTACATACAATAGACAAAAGACTGTTTTACACAAAAACAGATGACGGACACACAAACGTAATGAAAATCCTCCCAATAGTTGTACTCATGAATCTAAATCATTGTAGTTGAACTTTTCAAGACCTTCAGTAGTAAGATCCAGGCAGGGCGAAGCCACAATGGCTATCGTTGCCAAGCAGTCATGTGAATCGTCATAAATGGGAAGAAGAGAAGTTGGAGTAGGATGGATGCACCTCTTCAAAATGACATCAATCAAAGTTGTCAAAGTTGCACATGTTGATGATGGAGAGGTGTTGTTGGAGAGAATGCGGCGATTTGATTCATAGCAAGATAAAGGCTACAGCATGTTATAGTATGGAACAAAACATAATTAACCTCCATAAGATGGCGACAACACAGCTAACATAGAACCATCTCCCTCATCCACAGTTTTGCAATCTAGCAAACCGAACATGGAGCAGGTGCACAAGCTTGTTTGAAAGCAACATTGGCTGGGCAAATGCTGCCTCATTCCACAATCCGAAAACAACAATAATCACATCAGTCCAGAAAGGCCATGGCAGGATGCGTCCTTGGGGAGAAAATAATAAAATAAATGTCCTGACTCCAATAATGAACGTTATTTTGTGCTGGCTGGAGTTATAAGGGACAAAGAAACTGTGACCATCTTGTTCTAAGTATTTTAGGAAGTCCTGTATATCCGTGATACAAGCAAATCAATGAAAATGGATTTGCTGTAATTGTTTTCTGTAATTGTGAGAAAAATTATTTTATTATTTTTCTGAATTCCCTGTTTTCTCATAAACAATGAGGAGGAAAAAGGTTTTGGTCTCAAAGTGAATTTATTGTCTTGTACAAGGGCCGGTTGTACAAGGGTTGGATCAGAGATGTACTTAAGGCAGCTCTCTGGAATCAACCGTTTATTTTGGAAAGTCAGAAGCAATTTACAGTATAGTCAGTTTGGCGTCACAGATTCGTAAAGAATGGATGTTGTTCTCGCCCTCTGCAGCTGCGTCGTGGTGAGGCCCCAACACTGATAGCTGCGTCTGGACTGTCTGTGGGAATTAACACTGTGTGCTGATATGAGATTACATAGATTTACAAGGATATATGAGGTTGTGTTCTTCATTATGTGTGTGCAAAAATGTTTCTGTGAATATATAGATTTATATATATATTGTTAAACACAAGTTTATATGGTCATGGTTACACAACATAGCAAAGTAATTAATAAAATTCCCATCAGTAATGTAGCAGAAAAAACATTACCAGAGGCTCCACCTAACTTCAACAATAAGTTTGGCAACTAGAGACGGTAAGGAAAAATAATGCGATTCACACACAAAAACATTTTAAAATGTTTTTAAAATGCCTGACTGGTGTTGATCAATAACATTTGTTCAACTATCTATTGTCTCATGGTGACTTTGTGTTACATAACGTTTAAATATTAACATAAATTATATATATATATATATATATATATATATATATATATATATATACATATATATATGAAAACATGACCAGCATTCAAATTGAGACTTTAATTCCTTTGAAGGGCTAATATTAACATGATAAAAACAATCATTGAAGCAATCATTTTTGTCTATAATCTGTGCTTAATTTTGTTACTACTTGATGTTTTAATTTACTAATTATTCAAATCATCTCCTAGAACTTTGAAAATGATTTAATGTAAATACACCAATACTCAAATTAAAATGTAGTTTCCTTGTGTGCATAAATGTCTTTGTAATTACATAGATTTAGATATATTGTTACACACAAGTTTATATGGTCATGGTTACACAACATAGCAAAGTAATTAATAAAATACCCATAATTTCCCCCGTTTATACTAAAATAAAACTAAAATATTTTATTAAGCCATGAGCAGCACACAAAACATAACGCATATAAATGAAAATTTTAACTGGATGAATGTATGTACAATATACAGTGGGGCAAAAAAGTATTTAGTCAGCCACCAATTGTGCAAGTTCTCCCACTTAAAAAGATGAGAGAGGCCTGTTATTTTCATCATAGGTAAACCTCAACTATGAGAGACAAAATGAGAAAAAAAAATCCAGAAAATCACATTGTCTGATTTTTAAAGAATTTATTTGCAAATTATGGTGGAAAATAAGTATTTGGTCAACAACAAAAGTTAATCTCAATACTTTGTTATATACCCTTTGAGTGCAATGACAGAGGTAAAACGTTTTCTGTAAGTCTTCACAAGGTTTTCACACACTGTTGCTGGTATTTTGGCCCATTCCTCCATGCAGATCTCCTCTAGAGCAGTGATGTTTTGGGGCTGTCGCTGGGCAACACGGACTTTCAACTCCCTCCAAAGATTTTCTATGGGGTTGAGATCTGGAGACTGGCTAGGCCACTCCAGGACCTTGAAATGCTTCTTACGAAGCCACTCCTTCGTTGCCCGGGCGGTGTGTTTGGGATCATTATCATGCTGAAAGACCCAGCAACATTTCATCTTCAATGCCCTTGCTGATGGAAGGAGGTTTTCACTCAAAATCTCACGATACATGGCCCCATTCATTCTTTCCTTTACACGGATCAGTCGTCCTGGTCCCTTTGCAGAAAAACAGCCCCAAAGCACGATGTTTCCACTCCCATGCTTCACAGTAGGTATGGTTTTCTTTGGATACAACTCAGCTTTCTTTCTCCTCCAAACACGACAAGTTGAGTTTTTACCAAAAAGTTCTATTTTGGTTTCATCTGACCATATGACATTCTCCCAGTCCTCTTCCGGATCATCCAAATGCTCTCTAGCAAACTTCAGACGGGCCTGGACATGTACTGGCTAAAGCAGGGGGACACGTCTGGCACTGCAGGATTTGAGTCCCTGGCGGCGTAGTGTGTTACTGATGGTCGCCTTTGTTACTTTGGTCCCAGCTCTCTGCAGGTCATTCACTAGGTCCCCCCATGTGGTTCTGGGATGTTTGCTCACCGTTTTTGTGATCATTTTGACCCCACGCGGTGAGATCTTGCGTGGAGCCCCAGATCGAGGGAGATTATCAGTGGTCTTGTATGTCTTCCATTTTCTAATAATTGCTCCCACAGTTGATTTCTTCACAACAAGCTGCTTACCTATTGCAGATTCAGTCTTCCCAGCCTGGTGCAGGTCTACAATTTAGTTTCTGGTGTCCTTTGACAGCTCTTTGGTCTTGGCCATAGTGGAGTTTGGAGTGTGACTGTTTGAGGTTGTGGACAGGTGTCTTTTATACTGATAACGAGTTCAAACAGGTGCCATTAATACAGGTAACGAGTGGAGGACAGAGGAGCCTCTTAAAGAAAAAGTTACAGGTCTGTGAAAGCCAGAAGTCTTGCTTGTTTGCAGGTGACCAAATACTTATTTTAAAGAGGAATTTACCAATTAATTCATTAAAAATCCTACAATGTGATTCTTTCCCCCCATTCTGTCTCTCATAGTCGAAGAGTACCTATGATGAAAATTACAGGCCTCTCTCATCTTTTTGCCCCACTGTATCAATGTTTCATTAATTCACTATTTCCCTTAAGCGTGTAACATCGTAACACATCACTTCTCACGATTTTCAATGTGCTAGTCATAATGCTAACGATAATAGGCATACTTAGGCCATGAAGGTCGCTTGTAGCTTGTATGCTTTGTCCCTGTCGAGGAAGAGGAGTTGTTGATTCAATCACCATTAGTTCTTTCTCGATTACTGCAGTTTCAATCAGCTTTTGGAAAAGGCCTCTGACACTTGGGATGATGCAGCATCCGAAGACCACTAGCACACCTGCAATGACAGCTACAGAGGTTATTATGGACATCATCACCCCCTTCCACTGGCCTAACCATGATTCAAAGAGGCCAGTGAGGGAGGTGTCAATGCCGGAATTCGCTGCCAGTTCCTCAGCTAATGTTGTGAGCCCATCCAATGCCTTGGTCACCGAGCCATCTGGAGCGGTGTTGGGAATGTACAACACATCGACCAGAACATCACGCTACCTCTCTTTTTTGTCGTCCGTTAACAGAGTGGTGTTGCGCAGCGTCATGTACCGTGTGGGGCTGGATCAAGGTGAAAGGCATTACCAGCTGGACTAAGGCACATGTCCCCATCTGTTACTTGGTTAGTTAGACCTGAGCCGTCTTCCCCCACACAGCCACCAGACATCAGCCCTGTCTTGGCACAGCCTTGTAAAGGTGGAGGCTGGCAACACAGAATTAAGGTTACCCATAGTGGAGTTAGTAGTTACATTGATCACTTGGCTACATCCTGATAGTTGTTCCATTCGATGTTCCGGGGTGACGAACCTAGTAAAACAGATATAATTGCCTTCACTCACTTCAAATGGTGGTGGTCTGAGTGTTTGTGTCACTGGTGGAAATAGGTAATGTAAATCAGTACAGTTTGGGTTGGTAGGCATGGTTGCTTTTTCATATAACTTAACCATGCAGTGGAGTCCGTGGTCGAATTTTCTAAATTTATTGGAAAGTGTATGGTCCCCAACTAAGGCTTGGCAGTACATCATGCATAGCAGTCGTCCTTGGCTAACGACCTGGTGGTGAACCTTATCCAATCTAACCATACGTTTTCATCAGAGTATCCGGTCTCTAATTCCATAGTATCCTGTAGGTCTTTGACTTTTATGGTCTTAATAAGGTCCTTTTGTGGTACAGGTGTTGCGGTAGGTGTTGCTGTAGTGTTGGTGGGTGGCATTCGTATCAATATGATTTTAAATGGTCCCCCTGTGTCTCTTCCCGTGCTATCTGATGCCAAGTGATAGAGCCCCCCCATCGTCAGGTTGTGCTTTTTTAATAGTTATGCACACCGGGTTACAAGCGGCAGGTCCACATGGCTGCAGACCATACTTAATCCGTGTTTTTAATCTGTCAGCGTGTTTTTGCTTGTGGGATGATAAGTCCACTCATAAGAATCTGTGTGCCACCACACCTGTCCTCATGACAGACAATGAGGACCCCCTACACACAGGTACTTTTGATCCGTCAATAACTGATGTTCTAGGAGCTGAGTACAGCTCGCAACTTTGCAAAGGTCTAGTTGGAATGTGGCATCTTCTCCTTCCACCAAATGCACCTCTTTTATCCCTTGCCCACATGCCCAGGTTAAGATAGTTGTTAAAAGTATGAGTGTAAACATCTTCAGAGATAACTAGGTACTCAGGGATCTGTTGGTTTCTTCACCAGGTTTGAGACAGCTGTTCAATATAAGGACAGCTCCATTTGTAGCCCAGAATTCCCCCTTTGTACAGTTTATCTCTTTAAATAGTTTACAGTGCGTCTAATCTGGATCTGGGTGTGCTGTGTTAGCTCTTTTGCAGTGCGTCAGTTGATCCAGGTTTGCCTCTCCTTGATTTGCACCACTGTTGCCGTTGTTAGACCTTGGAACGGTCCTTTCCAACTATGTTGATGCCATCTTTTCCTCTGGATCACTTTGATGAAGACCCACTCGCCAGGTTGTCCCTTTTGCTCATTGTGTGGCTGTTCTTCAGCGAAGAACACTTTTGTTCGTGATCAGTTTTCTCATATAGTCAGCCAGAGTGGCTTCTTCAGGTCTGGTTTCTCCGGAAAAATCTTTTAATGGGTGATTTTGGTATGGCTGTCCAAATAAGACTTAATATGGTGATAGCCCTCTGACAATGGGTGTCATTCTCATCTTTATTAATTTTAATGGAAGGCAATAGACCCAAATTAATCCTGTTTCTGCCATAGTTTTTTGTCCATTTTTTAATTTAGCTCTAAATAATTCTGTATTCTGTATTGTCTAATCTATATTTCTCCTTCCAACTAAGAGTGCAGAGCCAACGGTTATCTGCTCACTAGCACCATTCCCAAAGTTTGTTTTATCAACAATCTCCCAGCAGCAGAGTTGTCACAGAACCAAAAGCCGCCACCTTTTCAGCACCAGCCAAACACAAAAATATGGTCACAGTGGCAAAATTCCTGTGCAGAGAAGTTATACCAAGATTTGGTATCCCATCAATAATAAGTTTGGACAATGGCAAAGGATTTGTGGAAAAAAACAATGAAATGCGCTTTATAAATACTGTAAGGTGTGACTTGACTTTTATCTACCGTCATCGAGCTGTCTGCCCTCCTAACTGATATTATAGCCCAAGTATTGCACCTCCTTTCTGCATAATTGTAATTTATTTTTACTGGCCTTATGCCCTTGTTCATGTAGGAATTACAACAGAGCTACAGTATCTGTTTCACAGTGTGATTTAGTTTTTGAGCAAAGCAAAATGTCATCGACATAAAGTAAAATTTTGCTACATTTTACAGTATCAAACCTTTCTAGATTTGCACTCATCGCCATGAAAAATGTGGTTGGAATTTCAGTATATCCTTGTGCCAATCTGGTCCAAATCCACCTTTTTCCCTGATGGGTAAATACAAACCAGAACTGTGATGCTTTCTCAATTGGTATAGTAAAGAAAGCATTTTATTAGTCGATTACGGTAAAATACTTGTGTCCTGGATCGATATCGTGAAGTAGAGTATTGGGGTCTGGGGTGTTGGGAGCTCTAGGCATCATGTCGATTTTTAATTTGGTCATCACATCTCTTCTTAATATATTGGCTGGGCATGTGGCAGATATAAAGATTTTGGCTTTACAAGAGAGGTTTGATTCCTCATCGAGGAAATGAATGGGGTTTGTCAATTTTTCACTTGACTGATGTCCGGTTGCTGATTTGACTTATTTCCTCTCTTGAGAAGGTGACTCTACTGGGTTTATCAGCTGCCGATATCACAGTTTTACATGCCCCTGAATCACACAAGAACACTACACTATGTCCTTCCCATTAAACTTTAATGTTACAGGTGGTCTGTGATTACTCTCCCGGCACAAGCAAATATTTCCTCCAGATCTAGAACCTTAGTTTCCTCTCCTCTTCCTCAAATTCATCATCATTTACAGAAAATAAGGTGTCATGACCTGTATTTTCATCCTTGCAATCGGTCAGTCGTGCAGTGTCGGTCTCGTTGCCTCCCCCTCCTCCATCCCGAGATCCATTTCTCCTTTGAGGGCAATCACGGGCCCAGTGATCCCTCTTTCCATAGATGAAACATCCGTAATCAGCCAGGTTGCCTCCTCCCGCTGCTACTCTCCCCCCTCCGCCTCGGAATCGTCCTCATCGTCCTCCGGTATTTTGGTCGCCTCAGAACATGACAGAAGCACCACACAAACCATCATTGTAGACTTCCTCACAACTTGATTCTTTTAGGACAAATACATTAGTTATCGGTCACTTGCACTTGCTATTTATTTATTTTTAACTGTTGGGCATATGGCCCATTGTCACTTGAAGGATTAAAGAATGTTTTACCTGATCGCGTTTGGGGTGGGTTGGGTGTTGACATGGCCATCGGGATCTCGACCGCGTAGTCTTTTAAGTCTGGGTATATCGATGGAGTTTGAGGGTCTGGTTCCTGGCGAGGAGGGGAGCAGGAGGGCGCTGAGGGAGTGAGGAGTGGCGGATCTGGGTACGGAGGAGGATCGGGCTGTGGTCCGAGTTGTTGTCTCCATCTGTAAAGTACTTCATTGTCTCCAGTATGCATAAAAGCGTTAGTTTCTGTTGTTGTGCCCTGTTTTCTCATAAACAATGAAGAGGAAAAAGGTTTTGGTCTCAAAGTGAATTTATTATCTTGTACAAGGGCCGGTTATACAAGGGTTGGATCAGAGATATGCTTAAAGCAGCTCTCTGGGATCAACCGTTTATTTTGGCAAGTCAGAAACAATACAGTACAGTCAGTTTGGCGTCACAGATTCGTAAAGAATGGATGTTGTGCTCGCCCTCTGCAGCTGCATCACGGTGAGGCCTCAGCACTGATAGCTGCGTCTGGACTGTCTGTGGGAATTAACACTATGTGCTGATATGTGATTACATATATTTACAAGGATATATGAGGTTGTGTTCTTCATTATGTGTGTGCATAAATGTTTCTGTGATTACATAGATTTAGATATATTGTTACACACAATACGGTCATGGTTACACAACATTGCAAAGTAATTCATAAAATTCCCATCAGTAATGTAGCAGGAAAAAAACATTACCAGAAGCTCCACGTAACTTCAACAATAAGTTAAGCAATGAGAGAGGGTAAGGAAAAATAATGTGAGTTACACATAAAAACATTTTAAAATGTAGTGTTCATTACTATATTCCAAATTTACCTATATAATTTTACTTATACCCTTAAAGGTACATTAATAACTGTAAGTAATTAGAAATTACAACTCTCCATCTGCTTCTGTCATCACCAATGGTTACACCTCACAGCGTTTCACTCTACAACGCGGCACAAGACAAGGATGTCTGATCTCCCCTTTACTATTCGCCATCTTTATTGAACCCCTCGCGGCGGCTATCCATCAAACCAGTAATATTGGAGGCATACAAACAGGAAACTCGTTCACAAAATCAGTTTGTATGCAGACAATATCCTAATGTACACACGGAACCCAATATCATCCCTACCGGAGGTGTTCAATCTTATATCTAAATTCTCAGCTATCTCAGACTATTTAATAAATTGGACTAAAACCACAGTCTTACCACTCATTTGGGGGGACTGTAATGCTGCAACCCAGAAACTTCACTTAACCATCACAACTGGCAATATTAGATACCTTGGTATTGATATCTCCCCCAATATATCAGATTTGTTTACCCTTAACTTCACTCCATTGCTCAAATCCATTGAAGAAGACTTCATTTGATGGAACAACCTACCCATCTCACTAATTGGTAGGATAGCAGCAGTGAAAATTAATATACTTCCAAAAATAAACTTTGAATTTTCAATGACCCCAGTGCAACCAACAGTACATTGGTTTAATACTCTTGAATCAAAAGTCAACAAATTTTATTGGAAATACAAGAAAGCAAGAATTTAACTAGCAACACTACAGAAAAACAATGACTGTGGAGGCCTAGCTTCCTTCAATTCCTTTAATTACAGCAGTCTCTAAAAGTTAAAATCAAATTGACGAACAACATCCTACAACCACCTGAAATGATTGAACATCTCACTCATATCGGTCACTTGAAAAATCCCTTTTCCAGAATATACAAACTTTTACTAAAAATAGACCACACCTTATCTTTACCTACAATGAAATGGGAAAGAGACCTTGCTTTTCCCACTGATATCAATCTGTGGAATCTTATTTGCAACAACACCTTTTCTATAAAAAACACAAAATGTTCAACATGGGTTTTGTGGATGAAGACAAGACCCACCTATCCTAGCATTCTGAACCAACATCACCAAGAAGCTATCAACCCTTCTGGGTCTCAGTTGACCCACCACTGAAACACCACCAACCCATTTTGATCGCCTTAACAATGGCCAAGAAAACTATATTACTCAATTGGAAAAATAGAGATAATCTCACCGCATCCCAATGGTTGCAGTTATTAATAGATTACATCTCAATGGAAAAACTATTGGCAATATCACAAAACCATGTTGATTAATTTAATGAGATATGGGCTACTTTTATCACTGACATAACTCCATCATTTAATACTTGAGTCTTCCTAAGTCGGTGCAATGTTGCTGCGCTTTGGTCTGCCGGGGCTCCGCATTTGGGTGGCTGCCGGGGAGGCTCTGGGGACATCCGTGGGCCGGTGTTATTGGGGGATCCCGGGGCCCCACGGGGGAGTTGGGTGGTCTGGGGGGTGGCGCCCGCTCCTTTGCCTGAGTTGAGCTGGCCTGTCTCCGGGGTTGGTGGGGGGGGGGGGGACTTGCTCCCGGGGAGTACCTGCATCTGGCGTCCGTGTGTGGGTTCCGGGCATGGTTGTGGGTTCTGGGGCTCGGGCTGGGGGCGGGGGGTGTGGGTCGCTGGTTCGGGTCTTGGGCCCCGTGATCGGCGGGTCGGCGAGTGGCCCGCCACGGGGGTCACCCGCCCCCACCATTGATGTGGGCGCAGAGCTGCCCGACATGGCGGAGGCGCATGGCACTGCGCCCTTGGCTGATCGCTGTGGGTTGGCTGCCACCAGGTACGGGAAGCGGGCTCACTGGGGCGCGTTTGGGCCTGGGGGGGGGAGGTTCCGCGTGGTTGCTCCCCAGCCTGCTGCACCCCTGGATCGATCCGGTCGCGACTCGCCTATCTCTCCCAGTGCCAAAACTCATACTCAGCACATACACCAGACAATAGACCGAGGGCTTGCAGGATGCAGGCTATGTGGGTGGGGATGCAGCGGGTAGCTGCCATCTTTCCTGTCACGCTCCTGCCCAAGCATGCTTCTCGTCCATCCCAAAATTTTAATCCCACTCACATTAGCTTCGAACACACACGCATTGGCACACCAATCCTACTCCGAACAACACTCCATCGAACCAGGGTCTGCAAGACAGGAGGGGTGCGAAGGATTTGGGTTTGACTTGCCTGAAGGACTCGCACCCCCACAGTTACCAACAGTACACATTGAGCACTGGGGTTTTCCGGGGTGGCCGCTCGCCGGCAGGTCGGTGGGGGGGCAATGGTTGGCCGGGTGGCGGTCGGGTGGGCACCTCCTCCCGGCCTGGCTGGAGTCGTGACGGCTTGCGCCTGGTGGCTTGGGATGTGCTGCGACCTGGCAGGGCTGCGGAGAGCACCGCCGGGTGCTTTCTGGGGCCCCTGGGAGGACTGCTTGTCGTTGAGGGTGTGGGTTGGGGTGTGGGGGGCGGCTGTTGGCCTTTTGCTTCTGCAGCGGGGCTTCTCTGTGGCGGGTGCCCCAGGTGCTGGGGGTGGCGGAGGGCCTGTATACCTGGCGGCCTGCCGGCATCGCCGGGGAGGGGGGGCGTAACGTTGAGGTGCCCGCGCTGGGCACTTGCTGCTACATGTATGGTCACTTGGCACTCACGCTGGGCGGGGGTGGGCGTGGGGGTCTTGCTGGCCGGCCCGCCCGTGGGCCCACGGTCCGTGCCTTGCGCCCGTGGCCAGGGTTCTGTGCCGGCGGCTGCGTCTTGTGCCTGCACCCGGGGGTTGGTTGAATGTGTGCACCCTGGGGCGCAGGGCCTCCTCGTGCTCCCTGGGGCTTGGTCATGCTCCTCGGGCTGGGCGCGGGTGTTGCTCCACAGCCCTCTGACTTCTCTGGGGGCCCGGGGGTCTTCTGTGGCCGCAGGGCGGGGTACCCGGGGATCTCCTGTTGTCCGCGGGGCTGTGGAGTTCGGGGGGCTTCGGGGCCCCTTGCGCTGCTTGGAGGCGCCGCAACTTAATACCGACCTTCTACACCAGTACCAATGGGGAAAGGTCATGTACACTCACTGGTGGACATCTTACACACACACACGCACCCCTGCTTGGAGTGCACCCCAGCAACCAGGGGTGCTTTCCTCTCCTTTCCTCCCTTATTTACTGCCATAACTTTGACAGGAAGAGGCCACGGGACCAGTTTTTCAATACATGTTGTCATCCAATGTTCATGTTTTTGTGTAAATGTTGTTTGTTTCTATGTTTATTTGTCTCACCGTAATGATTCTCCCCCTCTTGGAGTAGTGATCAGTTGTTTATAGATCCAAACATGATGAATAGTTCACCAAAGACCAAAGAAAGTTGGTGGTGGCTCTCCATAACCAAAACTGTGCTCTTGTCATTCTACTGGGCATCCACAGGACAGAGTTAGCAGAGCAGCAGTTCTTGATGATTTAAGAATTAATAAAGAGTTACATTGAAGTTAGAGAACTTGAACTCCTCTTGCAGGCCAACTCTGTCCTGGATACAAATGGAATACAAATACTCGGTGTTGTATGCCCAGCATGCTGACAGCACAGGTTAAAAAAATACAATAAAAAATAAAAAATAATAATAACAATAACTGGAAGTAATAAGCCTGAGATCTTGAGCAGGCTTCGAGCTAATAGATGCCTGACTGGTGTTGATCAATAACATTTGTTCAACTATCTATTGTCTCATGATCACTTTGTGTGATCTAACGTCTAAAAATACATATCAATTATGGGTTAAGCTTTGAATTGGTAGTTCTACCTCTTGGCCAGGGGGTATTTAACTATAAGTCACATCATTCTGCAGTCTGATTAGAGAAAAATTGATAGGTGAATTGGCATTTTCAATCAAGTTAGCACCTTTACTTAAAAAAAGAAAATATATATATATATATATATATATATATATATATGCAGTATATATATGTACACACTACTCACAAAAAGTTAGGGATATTCAGCTTTTGGTTGAAATTTCAGGATGAACCTAAAATGCACTATAACCTTTACAGGTGAACTTAATTTGACCTTCTCTAAACTTTTGAATGCACATGTCCAACTGTTCAATGTTTCAGTACTTTTTGCATAACATGCTGTTCTCTAACAAGGAACTGAACGGCAAAATTCACAACAGGTGTTTGATCCATGAATCGACCAATACATTTCCTGGTTCAATTAGAATTGGTATTTAAACAGTCCTCTTCATCATGCTGTTCCCATCATGAGACCAAGACGACACCTAACAACTGATCAACAGTACCTCGCCATTGCGAGGCTTCAAACAGGATGTTCTCAGAGGGAAGTGGCCACTGAGCTTAGAGTGTCACAGAGTGTCATCAGCAGGTTGCAACAGAGATACAGAGAGGCTGGAAGAGTCACAGAAAGGCATAGAAGTGGACGTCCTTTGGCCACAACCCACATCCCACACCCTTCCACGCTGTAGAACCGGATGATGAATGCCACTCAACTTCAGGCACATTTAAGGGAGGTGAGAGGCACCCAAGTGTCACGTCAGACCATTTGAAACCGTTTACATCAGCGTGGTCTGCATGCTATACGACCTGCAAGGGTACCTGACCACACCACCAGGCATAGGCATCATCGTCTTGCACGGGCCAGGGAGCATTTACGCTGGACGAGGGACCAGTGGGCCTCAGTGCTGTTCTCTGATGAAAGTTGATTCACGTTGAGCAGAAATTATGGCCGCCAACGATGTTGGAGATGTCAAGGAGAGCGCTATGCAGCAGCCACTGTTGTCACCAGATGAGCCTTTGGTGGTGGTGGTGTTACAGTGTGGGCAGGTGTGTCCAGTCAATACAGAACTGCCCTACACTTTGTGAATGGTACAGTTACAAGCCCATACTACCTGAATAACATCATTAATCCAGTCATTGTGTCCCTGCACGAACAACACAGGCCTCATTTCATCTTCATGGACGACAATGCTCCAGCTCATCGAGGTCGCATCATTAGGGAATGGCTGCTGGAGACTGGGGTACCAGATCGGATCCCATAGAAAACCTATGGGATCAGCTGAGTTGCAGTGTAGAGGCTCCTAACTCTGTACCCCAGAACCTCAATGACCTGAGGGCCACCCTTCAAGAAGTTGGGTACCATGCCTCAGCAGACAATAAGTCAACTTGTGAACAGCATGAGACGTCGTTGTCAAGCTGTAATTGATGCTCAAGGGCACATGACGACAAGTTATTGAGACATTGACATTTTTAGTTGTGGTAAACCCACCACTGTTGTTGGCTTTTGTTTCAATAAATTGTTTAAAATGAGGAAATCAACATTGCATGCTTCTACTTAAATGTTCTACTTTCATGATATAATATCACTGTAGGATGAACTTTTTACATTTTCCATAAATTTCACCCGAAAGCCAAATATCCCTAACTTTTTGTGAGTAGTGTATATACAACATGGCCAGCATTCAAATTGAGACTATTTAAATCCTTTGAAGGGCTATTATTTACATGATAAATAAAATCATTGAAACAATCACTTTTGTCTATAATCTGTGCTTAATTCTGTTACTACTTGATGTTTTAATTTACTAATTATTCAAATCATCTCCTAGAACTTTGAAAATTATTTAATGTAAATTTGCCAATACTCAAATTACAAAGTAGTTACCTTAGAGAACATTTAATAATCTGTGTGCTATCAGGACAGACAGATTGCCTGCGAACACGCACAAAAGCCACCTCTGGGGATCACAAAGATTTCATTTCCAGCAGGACTTGAAGCAATTCATGTTTGTCCGTGGAGAGGAGAAATAGCAGAAGTCAATGCTTGCGTTTCATTTCACACAACAGAACTTTGTTCATTGTTCATAAAATGTCCCAAGGTATTCAGCCTGATGTTGGCTTAACTGGATCTCTGCATTCAAGGTTTTCACAGACATTCTTGGCAATGCAGGAGTAGAGTGTCTCCCAGCAGGATGTCCTGGGGGCCTCTGTGATACCCGGTGGTGCCTAATGTGCTTGCTGCAGATGCCGCCAAACGGGCAGCGTTAAAGGGAAACACTCTGGGGTTCTCTGATAGCAATGTCTCTAGGTGATATCACAGAAATAATTAACTAAACTTGAACATTGCTTCAACAACTAGGTAAATTTAGGAGATTGTCACATTTAAATTAGAGCTAATCAAAATGATTCTAGTTCTATCGTGCACTCTAGAATATCTGACAATAACTCTAACGATGGTGCCCGATATAAGGCATAGAGCTAACTTCAATCAAGGTCTTTTCATTTACATGGCTGCATGCATTTCATCTCATGATAATTCCAATGGAGCCCATTAAATAATTGTTTTTGCAAATCAGCTAAATACAAATAGCAACATTATCAATAATCCACAAGGATCTTTGAATACAGGACATGTTTGGCCTTACTCAATTGTAGTGCAATTATATTTTGATCAATCCTGTCTCAGGTTGTCCTAATCTGACGCAGTCACTTCTACACTGGTCAGAGGTTGGGGTGCAGTTCAGAGGATTCCTGTTCAAATGCTTAAAACTGTGTAAATAAAACACTGACGAGATGGGTTGGCTTATATTCACCAATACACAATAACGACTTTATTTGACTCACAAAACATTTTCAAATTTGAAGTTTACATTTTGGAATGCCCAAATTGAAACCATTGAAACAGCCAACATATTTCACATTTATTTTAGTGTTAATATTTTTAGTAAGCGAAGATTATACTTAAACAATTACCAGCATTACTGTATATCACACCAAAACAGACAATCCACCCATGCAATACTTCTATTTAAGGTATAGTGTTCTATACTATTCACTTATTTATCACATCCTTTAAGAATCACCGAATTATTGAGGTTTCACGTCAATCCCTGCTGCAACACTGCAGATCTCATCCAGCAGATCACTTTGACACAAGAACACAAAACAAGCAAATAAAGAGAAATTTAATAGGTCAAACCTTATAAACCAGTATCAATGCATTTCCGCTGCTGTTGTGCATCATTTTTGCAAAGCGATAACAAAACAAAAACACAATCATAATTAGTACAAGTGTGGGTTCTGACTGGCCTCACGATTTGATTACGATTGTCAGTGATTCTCAATGCATCTCAATGTATCGCGTCGGGGGGGGCTTAACCCGCCGGCGAACACTGGGGTAGCGGGTCCAGGGATGCCGTCCGGACCGGCTGCCCTCCCGGTGCTGTCCCGTCTCAGAGCCCTCCACACATCGTGCTTACCAGCAGGCTAATGCTAAAGCATGCTGTTAGCGCTGTAGTCTGGAATGGTCCGCCATCCCTGCCACAAATGTCCAGTATCAGACAGCTGGAACTGAGACTCCATTCTTTGCCTGCACCGACGCTTTGCCTTTTTTCTCAGCCCTCCTCCGTTTGTATGACGGAGCTTTATTTGCGGCGCGGGGTTAAGCGCTACACCCGTTAACTGTAAAGCTGGTCACCACTTCCATAAGTCCGCGACGTCCGCGATCGGGGTGGAGCGAAACACGACACAGTCGACGTCCCTCGGTAGGTCATACAGTGTGTTTTCTGATTGCCCTGTCCAGCACACGCTCTCCCCCAACGTCACTGGGGCTTTCCCGGACACGATGGAGGTGACTCCATTCCGTGTAGGCTGCTTTTTTAAATCACAATAAAGGTCGAAGACAAAATAAAAAAACTGATAGTCTACGCACAGAGATTATATATTATTTTGATAGTCTGTACCCTTAGACATTTTTTAAATTTGAAAGTCTATACTCTTAGACAGTTTTTAAATGTGTTGGCCTATATGCTTAGAGAATTATAAACTTCTGTGCACTACTCTATTTTCAAAAAATCACTCTTTTCTTTCCCACGGGATGGACACATGCATACAGGTTATTTGCATCAGTTCTGTTTAAGTTCCGTTTTCTAATCAAATTTGTAATTGCAGTAAATATTTTTAACTCGGTCAATATTTTAGGTTTAGTGGAGAAGATACTTTTCTGGTACCTTATAACCTTGGTGGAGTCCTGCACTCAAGACACAAAAAAATCTAATTAGAAGAAAAAATGAAATAAAAAGGCTCTGCTTACCTTAAAATACTTTTTTCCGGCCACTTGTGTCTCTGAAGGCGCAGATCTGCTCCTCACCAGGTCTCCAGGTCTCAGGTTTAGTCGTCCTTCTTTTCTGGCGTGGCTCGCCAATTGTTTTCCATTAAAAGATGCGGGCCGAAATGTGTGATTTATCGTAGTCAAAAAAAGATTCAGGTCAAGACATGTAGATGATCGTGGTCAAAAAGACTTGAGCCAAGAAGATTCACAGTCAAGGACGGAGAGGGCCTGCACCTTGGGCTCATTAACGTTACGTGGGGGTTCGAGTTCTGGACCTGAAACCACTCCTGTAGTTCGGGTGGCAGTGTTACAGCTGCGGCTGTGCCTTGGGGCCCGATGTATAGGTCCTGGCTGATAATGGAGAACAGTTCTCCATTATCATTATGCCATTGATTAGCTCTTTCCAACATGCGTCATAATGAATATAGCACTGAGGTCCGTCATATTGAAGCGTGCAGTGTAGGGGCAGCTGTGCTTCGCAGACTTTTCGTCATTTGGCTTGTACCCATGGCTCCCATGTGCACCAGGATTGGCGCAGCGCTGAATCTTGTGGCATTAGTCATAGCCAGAAAACTAGTGTTTACTCCCAGTTGCTGGCTTCAGTCTGGTTTAGCATGGGCATCATATCTGGGGGGGGGGGGGGGGGGGGCTTCAGGAAAGTCTATATGCAGTGAACATGATGTTAGCTTTTAGAGAGCACAGGATGTCTCTTCCAAACAGATGATGGGAGTGTTTGCTGAGTATAGAAGTGGGCCGACTATAGTGCGTCCTGCGATCAGCATTGGGACCAGCTGTGTGAGGGGTATCACTTGTGCTTTCCCAGAGAAGTGTTGTAGCTTTAAAGATTCGGGCCGAAATGTGTGATTTATTGTAGTCATAAAAGATTCAGGTAAAGACCTGTAGATTATCGTGGTCAAAAAGATTTGAGCTGAGAAGATTCACAGTCAAGGCCTGTGAAGGAGAGAGGCTGCACCTCGGGCTCGTTAAAAAAAACTCTGCCCGTGGTTTGAAATAACTGGATCTCGGCTATGCGCTCTTATCTTGCTCCGACCTTCAATCTTGGAAAAAAAACACTAAAACAGAAGGAGATAGTGTCCTCTGTTGGTCATACGTGGCTCCATCTGGTGGTTTACAGAGTGTACTACTTTTCAAAGGTATTTTTAAGGGATAATTTTATATTAAAATTTGGTTGTTCTTGCATCGATTTTAGTATAACATATTGTGGGTTTTTATGTGGGGTGACTAAATGTAATCATAACAGGTTACTAATTAAACCACAACAGAAGCCTTTTGTTCTGACTGACGAACTGAAGAGGGGGAAACTCGAGCCGTTTTTCCCAAAGCATGTGTATGTTGCACCTGTGTCTACCGTAAAGGTGTGTTGTTTTTCTTGTAATAGAACTGGTATGATGGGTTCGTCCTCTGTGACGAGATGATTGGTGACACCACTGATGATTGGTGATGTCACTTCCCCCTCTCCTGCTTCTCTAGGCACCCCTAGTATTGCCAAATCGGTGGTGGGACTTCCCTGGGAGACATTTGGTTCTGCCATGGGTTTGTAGGTTAGTCCTTTCTCAGGTGGCCGGTTTGGCTACATCCACACAGCGCCCGTTATTTGGTTTAGTAGCTGTCGTGTAAGTTTGGGATTGGGTTGGGAGTGTTGGTATTCCAGGTGCTCCCTGTCTCATCTTTCCACTTGCGTTGGAAGGCATGTAGGAACTTTGATGGACAGTCCTCATCCTTTAGAGTTTCTCCCTCTAGCTTGGATAGGTCCATTTTCTCGGGGTAATGATTTCTTAGCTCTGCCCATATCTGGATGCGATGTCCACCAAAACTCACGTCGCCAAAATTCACATTCAAAAAAGAAACATTCTTTTCATTCTTTTCCACACCATGGACTTTTATACATACACATGCATACAGGTTATTCGCATCAGTTTCTGTTTAAGTTCTATTTTCTAATCAAATTTGTAATTGCAGTAAAAAAAAAATCTTTACTAGGTCAAAATTTTTTTTAGTTGGAGAAGAGACTTTTGTGATACCTTACGACCTGGGTGGAGTCCTGCGCTAACACACAAAAATCTAATTAGCAGATAAAAGAAAAGGCTCTGGCTAATAGTGTCTCCGAAGTGCAGGCTGGCTCTACCCAGGTCTTCAGGCCTCAGTTTTAGTCATTGTTCTCCCTGGCTCCCTGGTCAAATGTCGTGGACAAAGGAAATTCAGGCCTGGGCCTGTGGAAAAAAGCCTGGATCTCTGCATGATGTCTCTATCTTATTCTAACTTTCAAAACTTGGAAAAAAAAAACACTGAAACAAAACAAAATCTGATGCAATCAAGTTTTATTGTATATCGGAAAAACAGAGACAAGAATCTCGGGAGTAGGCATCGCGAAACCTACTGCTTTATCTCTGGTTGTGCTCTTCGCTTTATAGTCGTGGCGAGGCTTTTGCTCATTTACATATCTCGCCTCATTTTGTGTCATAAAATAATCAAAATCCTGTTTTGAGCCGTTCCTGTTGTTATCCGTTATTTACCCATCCTCAGATGTCACTTCCCAGCCAGCCAATTGCAGCCTTCATAGTTGAACACCCTCCCCTCTCGGGAGAGGCATCAATTGTAACTTGCCAGTACAGCTAGCTTCCAAAAAAATAAATAAAATAGCTGATTCTGCTGTCTCTGCAGTCTCGGCTGTCCCTTATCTGACCTTAAGATATAACGTGACCCACCGCAGCAAAACCCGCTTTCTCGCACATTTCTAAAATCGCCAGGAGCAGCCAAATAAGTAGAAAACACCTTTCCAGAAGGAAAATTAGGTTTTTCCAGATATGTGTTCCTTTGTTGTTTTTTTTATCTCTAAACGTATTTTCAGAACCGAGTTTGATTTATAAATAGTAGAAAAATGTTAAACCGTGTAGTTAAATATTCCCGTTAGATTACATGGGGAAACACGGTTCACTTACTGAGACGCTTAACAGCTCTGAACAATGCAGATCGATCGTTTCCTTTAAAGCGACCACATATTGGACTTCCTTTTCCGCGATGATGGTCAGTTCTCCGACAGCAACGCAGAGAACGACAGCGATGCTGAAACTGATATCGGCATTATCCCGAACATTTCAAACAGTGGATTTCAACCTGAATGTGATGATGAAACTAAATATTTTCAAGAACCACCTGATGGGACCGACGATATACCCGTTGTTGTTACAACGGAAGAAGTTGATGACGTGATGAAGTCCGTTGAGGTTGGTGATGCGATAAACAAGTAGTAATGCACAAGATTCTCAAGTTTACCTGCAAATGCAGCCAGGGGCGAAAAGAAAATGAAAAGAGGCCCCAAACAGGCTCTCAGAATGTAGCTGGAGTCGGGTTGGGGTTAGCCCACATAATAACTCCAACAACTTTAAAGATATTTGGCATACGCACATTTATATATTAAATGACACACCAAGGCTGATATACAGAGACTATGATTGATGCTCTACATTTTGTATCCGCACTTTTAAACTCCTAAATTATTTCACTTTTATAAAACATGTATTCTGTTATTGTTAAATAAAAGCCTTTTAAAAAACAAAAGATGTGTCGATAACGCTGTTCATTGTTTTGTTTGGATTTAGTACAACATATAGTAGGTTTTTCATGTGAGGTAACTAAGTTGACCATGACCAGTTACTTATTAACTACAATAGTAGTCTAATAGCAGTAGTATAATCAACCAACACTGCATTTCTGTCAGCTTGAACCAATCTGGCCATTCTCCAACCTCTCTCATTAACATGAACTGACCCATCAATGGATGTATTTTATACGGGTCTCTGTAAATTCCAGAGATGGTCGTGCGTGAAAGAAAATCCCAGGAGATCGGCAGTTTCTGGGATACTCAAGACGCATTTCATCCCCGTGCTAAAGCGCTTGATCCGTTTCTGCCACATTAATTATTTGGTTATTGGCTGGAGATTTGGGAGTGTGACACTGAGTATGATAAAAGATTATCTGATTTAGGTCCTTTCACAGCCCATCACGTCGCCCGTGCAGTATATATTATTATTATGTATAGATTCATTAATTCCCTGAATGAGAAGTAATGTACCAGTGATATTTCACAAATGCAATTTCACTGGTTTCCCATTTAACGGTTCAGACATCTGTAAAATTGTGACTTATTTCTGTTAATTGACACTCTTAAAAGAGTAGTCCTACTCCTCAAGTCTACTTATAGTCGAACTTTTAGTGTGATTCTCAGATGCTTGATTATCACAGTCCACTTTAAAAACACACACAACTCTACTTTAATTCTTAAAATATTTATTCACATAACAACATGCAGCATCAATATACAGTATATATATTATCTTAATCTTATATGTACACAGTTCACCAACTGTTGGAAGAGGCATGGGACTGATCTCATTGTTCAAGTTACAAATGTTAATTTCACAGAAAAATGTAAAAAAAATTGTCTTAGGTTGTAAGCGGTGATACCACATCCCCGTATGGTTGAGCAGTTAGGCAGTTGATGGTTTGGCATCCTTCACCTCGCTGGGAGGAGTGTCCGTTAGGTCTTTGAAGCCAAGCTTCTCCAGGGGCTCCTTGGCCATCAGCTGGCTGCAATGCAACACACAATTCAAAACATTATCTCGCAGGTTCATTCAGCCAATATTTGAGATGCTGGCTATTGGTTTTCAATTTGATGTTGTCCAACATGTGTCTCTAAACGGGCAATAGAAAACTTTTTAACTCCCTCACCCCTAGCATTTTCAAGTGGTATTATTGTTTGCACGGTTGTCGCAAAGACAACAGATCGCTTTATGTTTTCCTCAGAGTGCTACATGGAAATGAGCAACACCACTTTGGAAATAAAAAGAAAGACGCATGTTCACTGAAGAGGTAAACTGAAATTGTCACAATTGTAGTTTCATTTCATTTATTTTGGTTGTGCAATCATAGACATATGCACTATACAGGTACATCTCATAAAATTTGAATATCATGCAAAAGTTCAATATTTTTTGTCACTCATTTCAGAAAGTGCAACCCATATATTATATAGATTCATTACACGTAGAGTGAAATATTTCAAGCCTTTATTTCTTGAAATTCTGATGATTGTGGCGATAGACAATGAAAATCCAAAATTCAGTGTCTCAAAAAATTTGAATATTGTGGAAAAAGTACAATATTGGAAAGTCATGGTGTCACACCCTAATCAGCTAATTAACTAAAAAGAACTGCAAAGGTTTCCTGAGCCTTTAAATGGTCTCTCAGTCTGGGTCAGTTGGCTACACAATCATGGGGAAGACTGCTGACTTGACAGATGTCCAGAAGACAGTCATTGACATTCTCCACAAGGAGGGTAAGCCACAAAAGGTCATTGCTAAAGAAGCTGGTTGTTCACAGAGTGCTGTATCCAAGCATATTCATAGAAAGTTGAGTGGAAGGAAAAAGTGTGGTAGGAAAAGGTGCACCATCAAAAGGGATAACTGCAGCCTTGAGAGGGTTGTCAAGCAAAATCCATTCAAGAATTTGGGGGAGCTTCACAAGGAGTGGACTGAGGCTGGAGTCAGCGCATCATTAGCCACTACGCACAGACGAATCCTAGGCATGGTCTACAAATGTCACATTCCTCATGTCAAGCCACTCCTGAAGAGACAACGTCAGAAGCATCTTACCTGGGCTGTAGAGAAAAAAACTGGACTGTTGCTCAGTGGTCCAAAGTCCTCTTTTCAGATGAAAGTAAATTGTGCATGTCATTTGGAAATCAAGGTCCCAGAGTCTGGAGGAAAAGTGGAGAGACACAGAATCCACATTTCTTGAAGTCCAGTGTGAAGTTTCCACAGTCAGTGATGATTTGGGCTGCCATGTCATCTGCTGGTGTTGGTCCACTGTGTTTTCTGAAGTCCACAGTCAACACAGCCATCTACCAGGAAATTTTAGAGCACTTCATGCTTCCTTCTGCTGACAAGCTTTATGGAGATGCTGATTTCATTTTCAGCAGGACTTGGCACCTGCCCACACTGCCAAAGCTACCAAAAGCTGGTTCAATGACCATGGTGTTACTGTGCTTGATTGGCCAGCAAACTCGCCTGATCTGAACCCCATAGAGAATCTATGGGGTATTGTCAAGAGGAAGATGAGACACCAGACTCAACAATGCCGATGACCTAAAGGCTGCTATCAAAGCAACCTGGGCTTCCATTACACCTGAGCAGTGCCACAGGCTGATCGCCTCCATGCCACGCCGCATTGATGCAGTAATTCATGCAAAAGGAGGCCCAACCAAGTATTGAGTGCATAGAAATGAACATACTTTTCAGAAGCCTGACATTTCTGTTTAAAATATCCTTTTATATTGATCTTATGTAATATTCTAATTTTCTGAGACACTGAATTTGGGGTTTTCATTATCTATAGCCACAATCATCAAAATTTCAAGAAATAAAGGCTAATAATAATATAATATATGGGTTTCAATTTCTGAAATGAGTGACAAAAAATATTGAACTTTTTCATGATATTCTAGTTTTATGAGATGTACCTGTGCATACGTAGATGGCACATTGACTGCTTCGGCCCGTTGCTGCAATACGTCACAGTCGCCACAATATTGGAACGGCCAAGACTGGCCTAAACAAACACAAGGTACAGGAGGAGGTGCGGTTTTTCTGGATGAAAAACACTATAAAGTCTACTTTATCTATTTAAAAATTATATCAATGAGTCGTTTTTATATTCAAGGTTTTATGATCTATGTGGGGTAGATTGTTCCACCGTCTGCCCTTTGCGCTAATGGTTGCACATTGGTTGACGCACTTCCTGTGACGCACTGCCTAAATCTATAATTTTCTTTCAAATCCATTACACTGTGCAATCTACGTTGCGTTCATAATAAGTAAAACACAAATTTGTCTACAACCCCTTTAAATTGTGTGTATGACAATTTAAAAAAGGATAGGTTTGACATTTTAAGCATTATAAGGGATCTGTTGGACCGGGATACAGTTGTCGAGGTTGCACTGTAATCTGTTAGCTGATTGTGAGTTTTGAATTTGAATATAGGCATTTTCTTATGCGCCTGTTTTACACTGATTTGGTCCATCATTTTTTCTTTTGGATTAGAGTAAATGTCATCCTTATGAGTCTAGAAATGTGAAAATGTGTTGCCTTGGTTACCAGGAAAAACCTAAAATCCAGATTTTATTTACTCATATGGCAAACTTTCATGTAAACACTGTATTCATAATATCTTATAATAAAAAATAAAAGCCAGGAGCATATTGTGATTAACAGACCTGGATTATTTGGCCATCGTGTGGGTGTGTGTAAACAACACAATTGGAGGGTTCATTCCGTGTAGACACCGCTAAAACTAAAAAAATTAAAAGGTTTGCAAAGTAAGAGTTGGGACCCAAACATACCCTCAATCTCATGGCAGGCTCTGGCAAGTGGTGGAACGTGCTTGCATTTATTTTAGAAACTCTAAGACTGAATTAAAACTCTAAAACGGATGAATGGGGGGCACAGAGAAATGGGGCACGAGCTCATGCCTTGGGTTGGCTAACGACACCCGGTATTAAACAGGCCCCGGGGCTAAATTATTAAAGATCGTAGTATCGATAAGCGCCGACGTTACTGGTACTGTTAACCGTATTAAAGAAAATAAGAAAATTGATTTTCTATTTATTGGGCTATAACCCATTTCTAACTTGCAATAACATCAGGGAATACCATTGCCATGAAGGGGAGTATTTGATCCGCAACAATGTTAAGGTAGGTGGTAGGTGTCCAAGTAATATCCACATGCCTTCTACTCTTTGTGCATCCTGGTGCCATCTCTTCCCCAGGTAAAAAATGCACACCACCCAGCCATCCACATTATGTAAGATAAAACGTGATTCATCAGACACGGTCACACGCTCACATGCCCATTGTAGGCGCTTTCAGAAGTGGACATGGGTCACTTACCTATCTGCAAATACACAGCTACATACGGAGCAAGCTGCGATGCACTGTGTGTTCTGACGCCTTTCTATCAAAACCAGCATTAACTTTTTTCAGCAATTCGTGCTACAGTATCTATTCTGTGGGATTGGACCAGACGGGCGAGCCTTTACTCCCCATGTGTATCAATGAGCCTTGGGCGCCCATGACCCTGTCGTATGTATATTGTATACACAAATATGTATATACAGTGGTACTTTGACCTACGACTTGAATTCGTTCCATGACAGAGCTCGTAATTCAATCTGCTTGTATAGCAAATACATTTTCCCCATTGAAATGAATTGAAATGCCATTAATCTGTTCCAGCCCCCAAAAAACCACCCCAATTTTTTTTGTTACGTGTTTTTAAATAAGAAAAATGTATTTAGAAATAACAAATATTGTATAAAAACATAATAAGAGAATGTGTAGATCATTTTTACCTTCTTGCAGATGATACCCTCCTTCACGCGATCTCCTGCGAGCTGCTTCTCCATCAACCACAACTACTCCATCTTTTCATGGACAGTGGTGCGCAGCTTAGACATTATTTTAACGCCCTTGGCTGCCGTAATACCCTTTATCGCCTCCTGCTTCAGTATGGTACATATCGTAGAAGTACGACGCTCGTACTGCCTCGCCAATTCCATCACACACATACCTCGCTAATGTTTTTCTATGATGCTTTAATTCAATGGACATCATCCGCTTCTTCTCAGCACTTACTTTCTTAGGATCCATGGTTAAAAAATTATTTTTGGCAAAATAACTGCACAAAACACAAAAGAGATGCTTTCACGGTCTTGTAACGACGTGAAGTGAACGAGTGAGACGCGGGCTGCTGGCCGGATTCACTCCAACTAGCGGCGGCGTACCTGAAGCTCGCTCCTTGTAACTCACATTTTTGCTCGCAAATCAATACAAAAAAATCGACGGAATGACGGCTCGTAACTCGGAAAACTTGCATGTTAGTGCACTCGTAAATCAAGGTACCACTGCGCATGCATGCATGCGTGCGTACACACACACACACACACACACACCCCTTTATTAGGTACACCTGTTCAATTGCTTGTTAACACAAATAGCTAATCAGCCAATCACATGGCAGCAATTCATTGCATGTAGGCATGTAGACATGGTGAGGATGACCTGCTGAAGTTCAAACTGAGCATCAGAATGGGGAAGAAAGGGGATTTAAGTGACTTTGAACGTGGCATGTTGTTGGTGCCGGATGGGCTGGTCTGAGTATTTCAGAAACTACTGACCTGGGATTTTCACACACAACCATCTCTAAGGTTTAAAGAGAATGCTCCGAAAAAGAGAAAATATCCAGTGAGCGGCAGTTGTGTGGACGAAAATGCCTTGTTGATGTCAGGTCAGAGGAGAATGGGCAGACTGGTGCGAGACGATAAAAAGGCAACAGTAACTCAAATAACCACTCGTTACAACCAAGGTATGCAGAACCCCATCTCCGAACGCACAACACGTTGAACCTTGAAGCAGATGGGCTACAGCAGCAGAAGACCACACTGGGTACCACTCCTGTCAGCTAAGAACAGGAAACTGAGGCTACAATTCGCACAGGCTCACCAAAAATGGACAATAGAAGATTGAAAAATGTTGCCTGGTCTGATGAGTCTCCATTTCAGCTGCGACATTCAGATGGTAGGGTCAGAATTTGGCGTAAACAACATGAAAGCATGGATCCATCCTGCCTTGTATCAACAGTTTAGGCTGGTGGTGTAATGGTGTGGGGGATATTTTCTTAGCACACTTTGGGCTCCTTAGTACCAATTGAGCATTGTTTTAACGCCACAGCATACCTGAGTGTTGTTACTGACCATGTCCATCTCTTTATGACCACAGTGTACCCATCTTCTGATGGCTACTTCCAGCAGGATAATGCACCATGTCACAAAGCTCAAATCATCTCAAACTGGTTTCTTGAACAAAACAATGAGTTCACTGTACTCCAATGGCCTCCACAGTCACCAGATCTCAATCCAATAGAGCATCTTTGGGATGTGGCGGAACGGGAGATTCGCATCATGGATGTGCAGCCGAGAAATCTGCAGCAACTGCGTGACGCTATCATGTCAATATGGACCAAAATCTCTGAGTAAAGTTTCCAACACCTTGTTGAATTTATGCCATAAAGAATTAAGGCAGTTCTGAAGGCAAAGGGGGGTCCAACCTGATACTAGGAAGGTGTACCTAATAAAGTGGCCGGTGAGTGTATAAGTGTGACCCACCGCAGCAAAACCTGCTATCTTGCGCATTTCTCAATTCGCCAGGAGCAGCCAAATAAGTTGAAAAAACCTTTCTAGAAGGAAAATTAGGTTTTTCCAGATATGTGTTCCTTTGTTGTTTTTTTTTTATCTCTCAACGTATTTTCAAAACCGAGTTTGATTTATAAATAGTAGAAAAATGTTAAACCGTGTAGTTAAATATTCCCGTTAGATTACATGGGGAAACACGGTTCACTTACTGAGACGCTTAACAGCGCTGAACAACGCAGATCGATCGTTTCCTTTAAAGCGGCCACATATTGGACTTCCTTTTCCGCGATGATAGTCGGTTCTCCGACAGCGACGCAGAGAATGACAGCGATGCTAAAATTGATATCGGCATTATCCCGAATATTTCAATCAGTGGATTTCAACCTGAATGTGATGATGAAACGAAATATTTTCAAGAACCACCTGATGGGACCGACGATACACCCGGAAGAAGTTGATGACAGAAGTCCGTTGAGGTTGAGATTGGATTTTTCCAGATTCATGTTCATTTGTGTTTTTTATTTCTCAGACTATTTTCAAAAAAGAGTTTGATTTATAAATAGTAGAAAAATTTCAAACCATCCAGTTAAATATTCCCGTTAGATTACATGGGGAAACACAGTTTACTTACAGAGACGCTGAACAGCGCTGAACGCCCATCGATCGTTTCCTTTGAAGCGACTGTCCAAGTGAAGATCATTCCTCCATATTCTAAGTGATGTGAAGTCACAATGTGACACTGTTTCGATAGAGTTCAACCTTTAAATTGTACTACACACACAAATGAAGACATCATTGTGGAGGGGGCATGAAACAACATGTACCATTGAAGAAGAAATGCTGACGTCACTTCCGTAAATAAGACGAGGCTCCTTCGGTTTCACTTGTCTGTGAAAACTTTCATCTCCGTGTTGTTATGGATTATGAGAAGCGGGTGGAGGAAGATCTAAATCATATCGTGGGCCTTAATTTGAGCAGTGTGATAGATCCAAGTCAGTGTTAGCAGCATGTACTGGACTTTTCCGTGATGATAGTCATTTCCCCTACAGCGACACTGAGAACGACAGCAACGCTGAATCTAATATTATCCCAGACTTGGAGAACATTTCAAACGGCGGGTTTCAACCTGAATGTGACGATTAAAGGAAATATTTTCAAGAACCACCTGAGGAGATCGACGATACACCCGCTGTTGTTACAACGGAAGAAGTTGATGACGTGATTAAGTCCGTTGAGGCTGTAGTAGTAATGTAATGCACAAGATTCTCAAGCTTACCTGCAAATGCAGTCAGGGGCCAAAGAAAATGAAAAGAGGCGCCAAACAGCTCTCAGAGTGTAGCTTGGGTAGGGTGGGGTTAGCCCACATAATAACTCCAAGAACTTAAGATATTTGGCATATGCACATTTATATATTAAATGACACACTGAGGCTGATTAAAACTTTGGAGATGATTATCTCAGAAACACAGTTTGCCACACCCTTGTCATAAAGAAGTCATAGCTTTAAAAATATTTGTTTGATGCAAGTCACACCTTGTTTGGAAGCTCTGATACTTCACTTTCATATCATGCAAAAAAAAAAGTCAAAAGCCACCAAATGTACCTAAAGTCTGCACCAAATGTACCTAAAGTATGCGGTGGGTCTCACACACACACACACACACACACACACACACACACACACACACACACACACACACACACACACACACTCTCACCCTTAACACAGGATCCCCCCAGGGCTGTGTCCTCAGCCCCCTACTGTATTCGCTGTACACACATGACTGTGTGGACAGGTCCAGCTCCAACACCATCATCAAGTTTGCTGACAACACAGTCATGGTAGGCCTGATCACCAACGACGATGAGAAGGCCTGCCATGAGGTGGCTGACCTGTCACTCTGGTATAAGGACAACAGCCTACTCCTGAACGTGAGCAACAATAAGGAGCTGATTGTGGACTTCAGGAGGGGATTACAACCTAGGACGTGTGATTAATGGGACTTCTGTTAATAGGGAGAGCAGCTTCTAGTACCTGGGAGACCACATCACGGAGGATATCACAGAGTCTACATACAGACACTCTGGTGAAAATGGCTAGGCAGCGTCTTTACCACCTCAGGCAGCTAAAGAAATTCAGGGTCTCAGTGAGGATCCTCAAGTCCTTCTACTTTGGAGTGGTGAGAGCATCCTGATAGGCAACATCACTGCATGGTTTGGGAACTGTACTACACAGGACAGACGGGCCCTGAAGAGGGTGGTGCGTTCAGCTGAACGTATTACTGGAACAGGAGGTGTAGTAGCAGAGCCCACAGGATCATGAAGGATCCTCATCACCACAACAACGGACTGTTCCAGCTGCTGCGGCCGGGCAAGCGCTTCTGCAGTCACACAGCGAGGACAGAGAGACAGACTGAGTTTCTTCCCTCAAGCCATAAGGACTGTCAATGCTGAACTCTTCAGGGGTCCTACCAAAAAGCACTGACACACTCGCTGTATTGGTGTTCTGTTCGGTGTCACTGTATTGCTGTATTGTACTGTTGTATACTTTACTGTATATCTCCATACTCCCTTTATTCACATGCACTTTACTGTACAAATCTGTATAAATAAATAGCCTATCCCATATACATAACTCTATTCCCTTCTATTTTGTACCCCCACACTGTATTATCTTTTTTAGTCTTATTTTATTTATATTATTCTATTCACTAACTGCATCACGTTCTAGGAATCAGTTTCAGCTATTTAGCTAGGTAGGAATTAGGTTAGCTATTATGTTCGGTTTGGTAACTATTGTGCATAATCTCCGGGTGCGTTGCAAAGACATTTCACTGCATATATGTATGAACGAATGTATATGTATTTGACTTGAATCTTGAATCCTAAAGGAAAATAGGAGAATATTGAAATAATTTTCCAGGACAACACAAAATTGTCCAGGACAATTAACTTTTCTCTCATTATCCATGTGTTTTCCATGACTGGAAAATCAGTCAACTGTTTTCCAGGACACATGGGATCCCTGCTCGGTATCGTTTTTACTCCATTGCAAAAAAAAAAAAAATTAATTGGAAATTAAGCAATGTTCTTCACTGTTTATCTACCATCACAGTCAAATAACTTGTGTATTCCCATTTCAATTAGCCCATACAATGACCTTGAATACTAAACTTCAGCATGTGCTGGAGAGGTAATAAACACATCAAATAAGTCACTCACTTGTCCATCCGACACTCCAGATACTCTTTGCACTGTAAGCGGCACTTGGAGTTGTCAAAGTGGTTGACTCTCAGGCATGTCATGAACTTCTCTTTGAATGCCTTACACTCACCTGAGAAAAAAAAAAAATGGAGGTCAATGAAACTGGAACTTTATTGTTAAAACCAAACATATCGTGCCTCGCCACTGTATATTACACAATGACAACTTTGGCAATTTTACCAAGATTTTGCAAGATGGAATGCAACTTCAACGGCGATTGGGTTGGGAGATATCGATGTATTATATTGAGAATGTGATATGAGACAGGATATTGTCTAGGATTAATATATAGGATTAATATAGTAAAATGACCTAAAGGTTGCGTTACAATAAAGAAATGCCATTTTCCTAACTTTGTAGACCTCTACCTGTTTACTTAGTATTATATTGTCCACATCATTGTTTTTCAAATATTTATTGCATGTAACTATCTTAGGAGCATCTCCGAAATGCTTTGAAACGACCGATGTTCATCAAAAAGAATATTGCTATATTAGAATTTAATATCGTCCTAAAGGGAACCACGTAGGGTGCGGACTGAGTGAACTTTTCGCTGATGTATGTAAAACATTGCCAAAAAAATAAAAGAAATTTGCAACATATTGGGAAGTGTTACGGGTTTTTTTTTTTGCAGGAGCTCGTTCGTCGGTGATGTTGAGCAGCTATACGTATATCCACGCCAGTCAATGTCACCCCAGTCCGATGTGGCGTGCCAAAAGCATTCTCCCGTTTTCTTACCAAAATGGTCTAAGGGAAAAGATCCTTTATCAGGTGGCCGAGGCTTAAAAGCCTTGGTTCCGAGGTTCATAGCGGTTGACATTCGTGGTAACTACGAGGAAGACATCAAAATGCGGTTAAGATGAGCGCAGTGGCTGACGATACCCGTCGCAAGCTTATGACGTACATTAATGCTTACATCTTATTGGATGGGACTACGAATTCCAAAGCATTGATTCGAGAAAAAAGGTCTGAATATAAAAAAACAGAAGCGTTTGTGTTTATTAAAAAAATACTTAATTTCTAGTTAGAATCGAAACAGAACAGGTTTAATTTGACTTTGTTTTTTTTGGGGGGGGGGTGGGGGGTGGGGGGTAGTAGTTATTTTGTATTTGAGTAGTATAGTAACATTTTGTTTTACCAGTGACAATGTATTTTTTACCATCATGAGAAGTTACTAGTCAAAACAGCTTGTGGATAGTTTAATTTAAAATGCTACTAGTAACAGCAGGAAAAGGCACGACTCACTAATGAATAACTACCAGTACGCAATTAAAAGTGACCAGTAAAACTGAAATACATTTGAGTAATAATCGGAAAAAATACTAGTCGGAGGAAAATATATGATATGTCAAACACGGAGCCCCATTGGTTTCTAAAGTATGTTCATTTGTTTCACTTGTGGAGATTCTCCTACTCTTGGGGACATGATTAGTTGTTTAGCTGAAGAGTTAGCTAACCCTTCTATTTGTTTTATTATTTGGTTAGCTATTTATTCATTAATTGATTCATTTTATTATTTAATTACTTGTTTGTGTATTCATTTATTTTATTATTTAGTTGTATATTTGATTTGTTTACATTGTATCCTTCATTGGTGTTTCAGTTATCAGTACCCTAAAGTTTTAGTAACAAGTACTTTTGATACATACCGTAGACCATACAAAGAAAGAAAACAAAACTGACCAAATAACAATTTTATCTTTTTCCAAGGAAGTGATGAATTGAAATAAAAATGAAATAATTTAAATTAAACTGTTTCAGGCAAACTATCACCACAACTGCCAGCCCCCTCCGATCTGATTTAGGTTTGTGTGACGGAGGCGCTTATGTGTGATACGACTGTGACGGATGCACTTGTGTTGCTGGCGTAAAAGTAAAGCAACATCTTCCAGAGAGGAGCCAGAGATGAAGTATCAATTCATTCATACATGGGAAAGCTATTAGAGAATGGCCATGCTGAGCGAGCACATCTACTAAAAATATGATAGCATGTTATATCATTTTCCCTCAAAATACAAATTAATATGTTGTTCTCCATTGTTTAGTATGTTAGTTCCAGGGCTCACACCCCATTTTCAGCATCTACAGAAAAATTACACTTCAGATACATCTGCATTCAACCCTGGAGAGTTGAGGTCGTTCCATCTGACAAAGGGGAATGGAGCTGGAAAGACTACTACAGAAAATCCCAAAGTACTCGTAGTGTCTTAATTATTTTATTTTATAGAAGATGAGGTGTTGCAAGCTTGGCATACAGCAAACATGAACATAACATAAAAAAATACCAAAAATTCATACTGAAATATTAACAATGGTTCTTAAAAAATATAGAAGTTTTATATCAACACCATTCAATTAATCAGAGATTTTTAATGAATACATACTGGTGACTTAAATATGGGTCACAACAATACAGAGCAAGAGTAATGCATGCCACAGTTATGATCTCATGACTCGTTAATTGCACAGCTTTTTTTGTTTCAATAGAATATTCATATTTGTGCAACTAGTTCATCATATTTTGTTCATGTGCTAAAGTTCAATATATGCAAAATATAATAATGCAAAACAGTTGTACCCTGGAGGATCAATAAATGCTACAGTTATTAAGCACATCACACAAGCATTTAATATAGTATAGAGTATAGTAGTTCATTTGGATGGCTAAAGGTATCAGCAACCTACTTAAAGGCTTGATCATTCAGTTCAAAGCATATATGAAAACTGTAGACTATACACTACTAGTGAAGTGGTGCAATAGCAGCAGCTTGCAGGTATAGTTTGTAATCATTGAGGAGTCCCACATGAAAACCTTATGTATGACACATTGCATAACAAATGTTTTCATATACATGCTGAATACACAGCAAAAATACAAAGCCAACCTTACGTGCTCTATCCCGGGTGACCCTATCATTTTCACACTAATCACTTTGTAATGGTATGAGGGCACTGTCAATGGGAATGCACTATCACGATCAATTCTGATGGTCATTGTGGTGGATGGAGTGGCTTGAGCAGCCACACCTGATGCTCGTTGGTTGGGCTAACAAGCATCGGGTTTAAAAACCCCGTCCACACACTCATTCACGATGGGAGACCTTTGTCATGACATGTTCCATCTGCTCCTGGCTCGTTTCACATAGCCGCAGCTCTACAATAAACTGGTGTTTGCAACCCCTGTGTCGTCTGTGCCGGAGGTCCCTGGAAATGCCGCTATGGTGGCGAATCTGCCACAGTCATGTCATTCTTATAGATATTATCCAATATTTGTCAAGACAGCCAGACAATGTATGAGAACCATAATAATCCTTTATGCAGAAGTACAATCGCACTGAGCAGATCATGTGGCATCATGCATGGCCTCACTTTATATTGCCACATTATCAATATTGCCCTATTCAGTTTGACCATTCTTACGGATGAATTTTGCCATTGGCCAACCACAATATGAGTAGCAATGCTGTTCTTGCACGAAATACAATCACTCCTTTCCCTCTGACCATCTTGATATACTGGTTGATGGCTATGGAGACCATCCTAAAATAATAACAGCAAGGTGGCCACAATGCATTAACTGCTAAGTTGGTCATACTGGTTTCCATACATATGTTTTGAAGGTTGTTAAACTGTCAGTCAAATCAAATACCAGAATATGCAACATAGCAAAACCTATCCTGGATCATTCACATGTGGCTAAGAGACTTATAAATGCCCAAGTTTAGGAATTCATGAGAGTTGGCCCCAATTTGATTGGTTTATCACGATTGACCTTAAATTATAGGTTTGCCATTTTTCAACCCAGGCCTTGGTTTGGTTAATAGCACAACCTGGCTGAACACTTCACTTAACTTACTGTGGCGCTCTGTTGTGGCTTCTCATACAATCTCAAAAACAGGAAACTAGTGTATTTTTTTTCTGCAGTACATTCAAAGTGTCACATTGAGTACAGTACAGCGGTGCAACTTCAAATTTCCAGATATTACTGCAAAAGAGTCAAAATTCTGAGAAATGCATGGTTCACAACCGTGAGCTGTGAATCCTGGTTCACAGTTGCAAACTCAGTCACACATATGCCTCAATGAGAAGCAATGACTCCCGAACTGGTACACAAACGAAATTCATGAATGCGCCTCAAGCCCCACAGCAAATCTACTCACTATAGAAAATAATTACTGAGAATAAACAATGAGAAAAAGGGTGAAGGCTTTGGCATAATTTAAATTAAATGTGACTGATTTACACTTATATAATAAATATAAATGTTTTTCACAGAATTAAATTATTCTTGTGAGAAACCAAACAGACTTTTCTGACTCTCATTACACCAAAGAGACAAATCTCTAGAGCCAAACTTTCTACTCTTTCTACAAAACTACTTATTGGTCAGAGTGTTGAACATATGAGAGCGGTACTCAGCTCTCCTTACCAGTTGGCACTGTTAAGTCAGAATACCGAACCTTAGCAATAATATTGTTCTTTCCCTGTGTTTTTCACACTAACCTGGGGGGTATAGCCTAGGCTTGTTTCTTCTGGCCTGGCTAATTTCTGGAGATCTATTCCTGAGATTCAGCTAGAAAAGCTGGGTTATCACAGCAACTAATGCCTGTTCGGGAGCAGGTTTGGAAAGTGTCCCTATTCAGCCGTCCTATACGAATACTGTGGCAGATGAGGATCTGTTGTCTGCAGTTGCACATCACTGAGCTCAAGGATGAGTGTAACTTGCTCTTTGCAAACAATTCCAGATTGCTTCACTCCGTGGCGCAGTTGTACCGGGTCTGCCTAATCAGCCTCATTAGCACTGATTGGTCGGTCATGGCTGAAAGAGGTTTCCTTTGTGTTGTTTTGTCTTGCAGTGGTGATTGTGGGATGCACAAGATGTGTCCCTGTGGACCATATTCCGAGACTGAGGCTGACGGCGACAAATATAATTATGTTTTATGTTCTCATTTTGGCCAGTGAGCCTCTTTGTTTCTTCTACCTTTAATAAAACGCCGCCGTCACCACACACTGCCTGAAAGACTCCGTCTCTCTCCCTGAACCCGTATTGGTGGGTAGAGTCACCTACAGAAACCGATGGTTGACTAGTTCCACATGATAAGTTCTGCCCTTTAATTATGTCATAAATATATATATATATATATATTAAATGTTTACCTTTTAATTACTTGTCCGAATATATGTTTATTGCTATATTCCTCTTCAAAATTACTGCAGATTTTTTAGCTGCACATTCATAGTGCAAATCTCCCGTTCACTTCGTCCACATCCCAAAGGTGTTCTATTGGATTCTGGTGACTGGCAAGGCCACTGAAGAACATTGAAAACATTGCCATGTTCACAATCAGTTTGAAATGACTTTTGCTTTGTGACATGCTATATTATCATGCTGGAAGTAGCCATTAGAAGATGGACAAATTGTGGCCATGAAGGGTCATGGTCAGCAACAATACTCAAATAAGCTGTGGAATTCAAGCAATGATTGATTGATTGGTATAAATGGGCCCAAAGTGTGCCAAGAAAAATTCCCCACACCATTACACCACTGCCCCCAGCCTTGACTGTTGATACAATGCAGGTAGCATCCCGGAGGGCGGGGTGGCCCGTCGTGCTGGGGCTGGTTAGGAGTTCCGTCTGGTCCTGTCAACCAGGGTCCTGAACCTGGCTGGCTGTGCTAGGCGTGGGGCTTACCCTGTGGCCTCCTTCAGTGGGGGGCGGTCTCCTCTCATAACAGTGGGCTGCCGGGGTACCTGTCCTCTGACGCTCTCGGTGCGCGGGGTGCTCATCACTGGGGGGTCGGGCTGTGGGTGGAGGTGCCGTCTGCCACCCTCTGTTCTGCGGTCTGCATGCTCAGCGGCTGGGGGCTGATCAGGGGCCTGATGGGGGCGGGGAGCTGCCCGGCATGGTAGAGGGGCATGACGGACCGCTCTACGCCCCTGACTGATCGCTGTAAGTTGGCTGCCACCAGGTACTGGAGGTGGGCGCACTAGGGCATGTTTGGGTCCAGGGGAGGTGGTCCGCACGGTTGCTCCTGGATCGACCCGGTCGCGATTCGCCTACCTCCCCCAGTGCCAAAACTAATACTCAGCACATACAACACACAATAGACCAAGGGCTTGCGGGATGGGCAGGGTGCAAGCTATGTAGGTGGGGATGCGGCGGGCAGATGCCATCTTGCCTGTCACGCTCCTGCCCAAGTGTGATTCTCGTCCGTCCCGAAGTTTTAGAAACAAGAAAAGAAACAGTCTTTATCAGTCACGCAACACACCACACTACAACACATGCTTGCACACACACACATGCACATGCTTTTGATGGTGGCCGGTGAAATGGATTCTCTGCTTTTGACCCATCCTGGCTTGTCCTTCCTCCGGGGGCACAGTCAGGAGCAGTGGGCAGCGTACGTGGACGCGCCCGGGGACCAGGTGATAATTGTCCATTGCTGGTCAGACAATGATGGGTGCATGTTTTTGGTGGGGGTCCTTACTGACGGGAGGTGGAGGAAACCCCATGTGAGCACGGGGAGAACATGCAAACTCCACACAGAAAGGCTCCTATTTGGGAGACAATTAGAATCCCACTCATATTAGCTTAGAACCCATACACTCGCACACCAATCCTACTCTGAACAACACTCCACCGGACAAGGGTCTGTGGGGCAGGAGGGGTGCGAGTGATTCAGGTTGGACTTGGTCTGAAGGACTCGCACCGCCAACCCCGCAATTTTAACTGCAATTACCAACAGCACACATTGAGCACTGGGGTTTTCCGGTCGCTGGCTGGTGGGTGTGGGGGCGGGGTTGGTTGGGGGGTGGTCGGTGGGCCCCCCCTGCCAGCTGGGCTAGAGTCCTGATGGCTTGCGCCTGGTGGGTTAGGATGTGCTGCGACCTGGCGGGGCTGCGGAGAGCACCGCGGGGTGCCCTCCGGGGCCCCTGGGGGGACTGCTTGCCGTTGTGGGTGTGGGTCGGGGTGTGGGTGTGGGGGGCGGCTGTTGGCCATTTGCTTCTGCTGCGCGGCTTCTCTTTGGCAGGTGGCCTGGGTGCTGGGGGTGGGGGTAACATCGAGGTGCCCAAAGCTGCGCACCCGCTGCTACGTGTATGGGCACTTGGCACTCACGCCGGGTGGGGCGTCTGGTTGGCTGCAGTGGGGTGTGGGTGGGCATGGGAGTCCTGCTGGCTCGCCCGTGGGGCGGGCGGCTCGGGCAGGGTGTTGGTCTGTCGCCATGGTGCTGGGATTCTGGCCTGCGGTCCGTGCCTTGGGGGCCTGGGGGTTGGTTGTATGTGTGCGACCCTGGGGTGCGGGTTCTCCTCGTGCTCCCTGGGAATGGGTAATGCTCCTCAGGGCTGGGCATGGGGGTTGCTCCACGGCCCTCTGGCTTCTCTGGGGGCCCGAGGGTCTTCTGTGGCCGCAGGGCAGGGTACTCGGGCTTTCCGGCAGCCGTAGGGTGTCCACATGGCTGCGGAGCTTGGGGAGGCTTCGGGGCCCTTTCCACTGCTTGGAGGCGCCGCGACATAATACCGACCTTCTACACCAGTACCAATGGGGATAAGTCATGTACACTCACCGGTGGACATCTTACACACACACATACACACACACACGCACAAACACATACAGGCGGACCCCATCACACAAGCACACACCATCACACCTGCTTCAAGTGCACCCCAGCACCCTCCTGGTTGCATTCCTCTCCTTTGATTCTGTGATTCTCCCCCTCTTGGAGTCCTAATCAGCTGTTTATAGACCCAAACATGATAAATAGTTCTCTAAAGAGAGGGGTTGGTGGTGGTTCTCTATAACCAAAAACTGTGCTCTTGTCATTCTACAGGTCATCCACAGGACAGAGTTATTGCAGGAGCTCTTGATGATTTAAGAATTAATAAAGAGTTGCATTGCAGGTTGAGAACTTGAACTCCACTTGCAGACTAACTCTGTCCTGGATGCAATGGCATACAAATACTCTGTGTTGTATGCCCAGCATGCTGACAGCACAGGTTAAAAAAAAAAAAAAATACAATGCAGGTCGGGTGCATGGATTCATCCGGTTGGCGCCAAATTATGACCCTATCATCTGTGTGCCTCAGCAGAAATTGAGATTTATCAGACCAGGCTACGTTTTTCCAGTTTTCAACTGTCCAGTTTTGATGAGCCTGTGCCCATTGCAGCCTTTCTGTTCTTGGCTGACAGAAGTGAAACCCGATGTGGTCGTCTGCTGTCATGGCCGATCCGCCTCAAGGTTTGACGTGTTGAGCATTCTGAGATGTTTTTCTGCTCACCACAATTGTACAGTTGTTATCTGAGCTAAAATAGCCTATCTAAAAGTAATTTAAACATATTTCCCCCTGGGATTATTAAAGTATTTCTGATTCTGATTTCTGATTCTGATTCTGTCAGCTTGAACCAATCTGACTATTCTCTGTTGACCACCCTCATCAACAAGGCGTTTTCATCCAAGAACTGTAACTCACTGGATGTTTTTTGTTTTTCGCACCATTGCTAATAACCTCTATAGACTGTTTTGCGTTAAATCCCAGGAGCTACAGAAATACTCAAACCAGCCTGTCTTCCACTAGCAATCATGCCATGGTCGAAAACAGTGAGATAGCATTTTTTCCCCGTTCTGATGGTTGATGTAAACATTGACTGAAGCTGCTGACCCGCATCTGCATGATTGTATGCATTGCACTGCTGCCACATGATGGCTGATTAGATAATTGCATGAATACGTAGGTGTACAGGTGTTCCTAGTAAAAGGTTCAGTGAGTATATATATATATATATATATATATATATATATATATATATATATAAATATATATAGATAGCGTGCACGTAATATCTTCATAACCTTCTTATCCTGACTTCGAGTCAGACTGTCTTAGCTCCAAACAACATGAGGAGGAACCTCTTAGCTCCAACAGCAAGTATTGGCTTACATAGGCTACACTATCATTGGTTATCGCTGCTTAATTCTAGTGAGATTTCAAGAATAGCCTCCTGGTTAAGCCAATTTAGTATAAATGGAACGTGCAGATCATTTAGTTTAGATAATTTGAAAGGCAAATATTGCAACATTATAAATTATGAGCTTATAGGTTCAGCAATAATATCTAAAACAAAATCTAAACAAAAATATTTAAATATTGTTTAAATATTGTTCCAAATAAATATGTTCCATCACTAATTCTTACTCCGTGGATGTGAAAGAAATGTCTTAGTCTGTGTTCATCCTGTAGCACTCTCAATTCCACCAATGATCCATTAGATATCAACAGTGCACACTTAATATCCTCATATTATTAAAAAACCTAAAGCTTAGTTTGTGAGGTTGGAAGACATGAAAATAGCAGAGATGTTGCGATAGATGTAAGAACGCCATAAGAGATGTGTGAAAAAATAAGACTTAAGTGTGATCATGCACTAATGTAAGAAAAGATTTGTGTAACATTCATGCGGGTGATTCTGTGGTGACGGGCACTTTAAATGTGCAAACCTAGATAAGATATTGGATTATGGTTGTATTATTACGTATTATTGCCCCCCCTCTTCAGACATGTGCATAACTGGGAGAGCATGTGTCACATGGTCACTAAGTAAGCCTTTATTTGAAAGAAATAGCCCAAATGATAGAATTTTTGCTATTGTAATGGAAATAATGCCACTTCTAGTGGTAGATATAATGCATGCTAACATTTAAGTTCCACGTAGAGTTCGTTAGTTATCATGTGCTTTGCTACAAGTTTCTTTTTGCTACGTTTGTGAAAGGGTAACTCCGGACATTATCTGGATAATCAGGTCTGGACATTATCAGGACGTTGTCCAGTGTGCATGTGTGAAAGCAGCTTAATTAGAAAAAATTATGAAGCAATTTTGTTTTGATTTTTACAGATGGAATAAGAATTTTGATATTTTTCACTGTTCTTATTGCCATACAGTTTTTCATTATATACATATGATAAATGTACACACGGTTAAAATCTAAATTTGGTTTTGACACTTGAGAAAAAGAAAGCCATGAAATCGGTATATTGTATGATTCTGTGTATTGGTTCAGATGGGAAAATGGTTTTATAAAAACTTGGTTGGGTCATTGTTTTAAATTATTTTTATATTTGAAAACAGAAAAAATGATAACTGGTTGTTTTTCATGTCAAGCCTTGAAAATATTATTACTCATATCATTGTAACAAAATATTCAAAGATGGCATATAAAAATAGACCTAAATTCCGAGACCTAATCACCCATTGTATATCTTCAGTGCTGGTGCGGCTATAGGTTTGTGTGTATATGTTACACTAATACTTGAAGTAGACTTAGCCTATGGGTGGCAGGGTCCGGTATATTTAGGGATTATTATATTATTATTAATAAATATAATTTATTCATCTCTTTCGAGAGCACAGGCATCTGCAGCTCTTGTGAAGCTATTACAACATTTGCGTATTAACAATTCACTGAACAATCCTGAGGTTCAAGTAGACAAATCTGAAGGACCTAGCCTACCATATTAGGATAATAAATCATAGTAACCTATGAACATAAAAATAAATTCAATCACAAATAGATGAAGTCATTCATCAGTGAATGAACCAATTGAATATAAACATAACGATGTATTCCAAAACAAATAGACCTATATGGCAATTGTGTGGTGGTTGGAGTAATCATGCTCTCTTGTACTAAAATTGTAGCCAACCATTGCCCATTTTTATGACTACGTTTCGCTAATCAATTGTTTTCATTTACTTTGTCACTTCCCTTTAAACATACAGGCTTTTATAGATACAGTAGGTGCAATCTATCCGATTTCTTTAGGGGTTTATGAACTCTTTTGGACTACTGAAAATCAGCTCTTTTGGCAACATCCACCCGAACGCAACAACAAACAGAAAACAGGAAGTTGTTGCTTCCTACTGACAAACTACTATAGCCAACATTACGCTTTGGATGTACTGCCACAAAGCTGGTGCGAGCGGTTGAGCCGTACCAACTAGACATAGTCGCTTACCTCTGAGCATATCATCAGGGGAGGTTAGGGATACTCACCAGGGATAGGTGCCACTCAGTTGGAGTTCGTCCCAGTGACCACAATGCAAGTTTGGATCACAGGGAGGAGGATTAAGACAGTGGGTGGGATGCTATTAAACACTCTGCCTGGCATAGTTCTACTGAGGGGCTGCAATGCCCATGTAGGCAATGGTGGAATCCTGGAGGACAGTGATTGGGAGTAAAGGCCGGCCCAATCTGAACTCAAGAGGTGCTTTCTCATTGGACTTCTGTCCTAGCCATGGATTGTCCATAAAAAAACACCATGTTCCAACATAATCATGCTCATAAATTGAGGTTGATGATCAACTTTGTAATTGTTTCATCAGACCTGGCTAACTATCCGACTGCTCAAGATGGGAATGTAGGACACGTGTGATCGTGATGTGGTCGGTATGGGAGTTAACCACAGTTGACCATGGTTCTCGCCCGGAAAAGGATGTCTTGTCCCTGCTGGGTGAGGTAGAGAGCAACTAACACAAACACAGGAATTTAGGTATCTTGCAGTCACATTCACAAGGGGGTACATGAGAGAGGGAATGTGAGATTGACATGCAGATTCAATTTTGTGCAGTATCTAAAGTAATGCAGGCCATGTACCAGACCGAGTCGAGAGGCAACGCTCTCAATTTACCAGTCAATCTTCGATCCAAACCTCACCAATTATCATGAGCTTTGGGCAGTGACAAAAGTAAAGTTCTGGAGGGATTATACTGTATCAGCTCCCGTGGCAACTCCTCAGAATCCCCCAGAAAAAGCTGGAGGAAGTTGTTGAGGAAAATAACATCTTGGCTGCCCTGCTCTGCATGTCTGCTGCCGGATAAGTCAAGGAAATGGATGGATAGATGGATGGATTATAAAATCTGATATTCTTATTTGGAACACATGAGTGTCAAGTGTCAGCTTTCTTACCACTACACACTAGTGAAGATAATCGATTGAGTTATTAAAGTTTTATACCTTTACTTAAAAGCTTTACTAAAAAGAAACAATATAGGATACATTTCTTGAATTAAATAAATGTATTCCAAGGTTTCTTTAATAACAAACGTTGCCACCCATTCTGTAATGTTATCTCATTTTAGAAATAAAGAGTATATTTGCCAATTGGGGCAATCATCGCTTGTTAAAGTGTATAATGGATATGGATTAAGAAAAATGTAATAAGGAAAGGCAGCAAATTTTGTTTTGAGGGATATAAAAGATACATTAAAAGCTACATTAAAATGTTTGCAGAGGCTTTAAGACTGTAACACAAAACAATATAAATTCAATTAACAAATGAAACCTGTTCTCTCTCTATACCATTTTCCATTATTTTTTACAAATAGACAGACCAGTAAACTACATTGAAGAACAAAAAGGAGAAGGGGAAAAGAGCACGTGCATAGAGATCGACACGTTTTGCTGCAGCTGGTATTACAGGTTTTGTGGGTGGGGGTTTCTTGTTGGCTTTGCTCTGCACTTTGCCAAGGACCCCCATAACTTCAACGGGTTTGCCATAACAGTCAAAGTTGGAAAGCTCAAAGTCTCGTGGCAAGGATCCCACAATGCTGAAGTCATTGCTACGAAGGTCAGACTTGGAGGTGCAAACTTTCTTCCGGGTTTCAACCACCTGGCAAAAAGAGAAGCAAGAGAAAAGAAAGGGAGATAAATACAATGGAGCATTCACAGAAATAGAAGAGGGAGATCACTTGCTAACATTTGAGTACATACTGTGCTAGGATTTGCCTCAGTATAATGTATGATAATGAATGAATACAGTTGTAGCGAGGCCATCTGGACTCATCTCCTTGAGAGAGAATATGCTCCCCTCACTCTGACAACCACAGTAAGACAATGATCTTGGAAGATCAAACCAATTAACGGTTTGAGCCGACTAAAAGAGCAGACAGTCATTTGCGGTATTTGCTGTTTATCCCCTCCTGTGAATAGCAGGGAACCCCAGCGCAAATGGCTGGGTCAGTGAACTGCGGATGATTTGACCCAGAAGGTTTACATGAACTGAACCCTGTTTCCCTAAAAGGGACATCGAACTGAAAATGTATCTTAATCAATGTGTAACCAGTATAACATTTTCCTTAGGTGATTGTGCAAAGAACCATACCACTCTCGACTTTGGGAGATAACTGTATAATAAAAAAGTTATGATAAAATGTTTAAGCTGTCTTTCCATTTGCTGAACTTGGATGCTCCCAAGCTGCCACCGATGGGGTTATTTCAAGATTTACTATTAAAAGTGTTTGGGTTTATCTTCCTTATTTCAAGACTTATTGTTCAAGTATGTGGTTTATCTTCTTGCATTCCAAAGATTCATCGAGGTATGAGTATATCTTTATGTATGTTCCTTTAGGCAATTTGCTGATCTATTTACATGCATGTTTTATCTTCTTTTATTTCAAGATTCCTTTTTGACAAACATGAATATGATTCGTGTTTGGAGTAAAAGCTTACATCCAAACACACCTGAATCAAGAGAACACTTTCCTTCTGCCACAGACTAATGGGAAACCTCCCATGAACCCCCTCGACCAATGACAATCGAAGGAAGTCACTTACGGTTTTGCCACCCCACAGGACATAAAACACTGGAACACGACCACTCTTAAGTTTTTTGTTCCCCAAGGACTCCGCTCTCTCTTGCAATCGTGAAGTTTACCTGATGGCACCATCCTTTCATTTTAACTGCCGTTGTGGTACTCCGCGGTACTTGTCTTGTCTTTTTCTTGGTTCCTTTTGAAACCACGATTTCGCACGGCGTTCTGAGCCAAATCCCTCAGGTACACATTATACCTTGAAGGCTTTCCGCCTTCTACTGTATCTTCCATTAAACCTGACTGAAGAAGCCTTGTTTTAAGAATACCTCCTTGTCACGACCAGAACAGGGAGGAACCCAAACGCACGACACAGGGAGACGGGAGGCAGGCAAGGGATGTTTATTAACCGGGACGGTGGAGTTGGCCGGGGGGACCTGGTCGGGAGGGGATGGAGGAGGGCAGGGCAGGGACGATGATGACCAGGAGATGGGGTCCAGGATCCGGGTGGCGAGACGGGGAACCAGGCTGGATAGAGCGTCCTGGGCGACGAGCGGAGACAGACAGGTAAAGAGAAGGCGAGACAACCAGACATAAACTTGGAACTAGGAACTAGGAACTAGGAACTAGGAACTAGGAAGGGAGCCAATCGCGATGCAACTCGGGGAAAGCTTGTTGACGGTCTGGCAAGGAATGGCTAGGAAGCTGGGGCTAAATACAGTGCGGGTAATTGATCCCAGGTGTGTGCAATTGGGTCTGAGTAGGGAGCTGCAGATGGGGCAAGGGCGGCCTCTAGTGGCGCTGGGAGGCCGTGGGCCTAACACTCCTTCCGGCTCAAAGGGCCATTTTAAATTGTGAGGGTTCTTCAATGCGTGGAACGAGTGCACCACATCCTCTGAACTAGGCTGACAAACCCCAAGCCCCCACACACCAGCTCCGAAAGAATTCCAGCCGAACGATCTTCGCTACGCTGTACTTATCGAGACGAGGGAAGGTAGCGAGACTACCTATCGGAACCAAACTATGGTGATCCCAGGACATGGATATTTCATGGCGAAGCGATGTGTTGGGCAAGGCAATTCTTTCCTTTCTATTATTCAGCTTAGAATAGGTAGGTGTTGTATCCGACCGGGGTCCCCGGTTCGCCTCTGTCTTCTGGAGGGAGTTCTGTGCGCTCCTGGGGGCCACCATCAGCTTGTCCTCAGGGAACCACCCCCAGTCCAACGGCCAAACGGAGCGGAATAACCAGGAGATGGAGACGGCCCTTCGCTGCATGACTTCACAACACCCGTCGTCCTGGTCCGAGCAGCTTTTGTGGGTGGAATATGCCCACAACACCCTGAACAGTTCCGCCACAGGCCTCTCCCCCTTCCAGTGCACCTACGGCTTCCAACCGCCTCTCTTCCCGGTCCTTGAGAGGAAGGCTTCCTGCCCATCCGTCCAGGCCTTCATTCGCCACTCCGCAGGACCTGGACCCGGGCCCGGGCCGCCCTCCTCCGAGCCGCTGGTCGCAACACCTCTGCTGCCAACCGTCGCCGCTCCCACGCCCCGGAGTACCAGCCGGGCCAGAAGGTCTGGCTCTCCAACCGGGACCTCACCCTGAAGGTGGAATCCAAGAAGCTGGCTCCTCGGCCCATCGGCCCGTTCATGATCGAGAAGGTCGTCAACCCGGTGGCAGTGCGGCTCAAGCTCCCCAGGTCCATGCGCGTCCATCCCACCTTCCATGTGTCCAAAGTCAAGCCGGTCCGGGAGAGTGCTCTGGTCCCCTTGTCGCCTCCCCCACCTCCTCCGCGCTTCATTGACGGGGGGTCCTGCCTTTTCTGTCCGCCGTCTCCTACGTTCCCGCCGGCGTGGGAGAGGCCGGCAGTACCTGGTGGATTGGGAGGGTTACGGTCCAGAGGAGAGGTCCTGGGTCCCTGTGAGACACATTCTGGACCACACCCTCATCAGGAGGTTCCATCAGCACAATCCTGACCAGCCCTCCAGACCGGGTCAACCCTCCCAACCGCAGACCCCACCACCTCTCTTGTCTGGACCCTCCAGCGATGGTTCAGAGGTGGACGATGTCGACCCTGTGGGTCCCTCCTCTGACGAGTAGGACGAGGCCCATTCAGCGGAGGACGAGGATATGGACGGGGTCTCCGACGAGTACTCCGATGAGGATCACGTGGCCTATTTAGCGGAGGACCAGGAGATGGACAGGGTCTCCAACGAGTACTAGTTGAAAGATAAATAAGTCAAATAAGTTGAAAAATCCTTTCTTGAAGGAAAATTTGATTTTTCCAGATTCGTGTTCCTTTGCGTATTTTTTTTATCTCTCAATTTTCAAAACCGAGTTTGATTTATAAATAGTAGAAAAATGTTCCTGTTAAATTACATGGGGAAACACTGTTCACTTACCGAGACGCTGAATAGTGCTGAACAATGCTGATCGATCATTTCCATTAATGCTATCGTCCAGGTGAAGATCATCAATCATATTCCGTGTGATGTTAAGTCACATGGAATATGATATGTTTTGAAAGAGTTCAACCTTAAACCGTACTACTTTTACACACAAACGGAGACATCATTGTGGAGGGGCGTGTACCAACGTGTACAATCAAAGAAGAAGTACTGACATCACTTCTGTAAACAAGACGAGGATCCGGTTTCACTTGTCTGTGAAGACATTCATCTCCGTGTTGTTATGGATTACGAGAAGCTGGTGGAGGAAGATCTAAATCATATCGTGGACCTTAATCTGAACAGTGCGACAGATCCAAGTCGGTGTAAGCAGCACGTACTGGACTTAATTTTCTGTTGTCAGTTCTCCGACAGCGACGCTGAGAACGACAGTGACGCTGAATCTGATATTATCCTGGACTTGGAGAACATTTCAAAAAGCGTATTTCAACCTGAATGTGACAGAATAATTTCAAGAACCACCAGAGTAGACCGATAATAAACTTCATTCAAATTTTCCAAGTTTTATTAAAAACCTAGTGGCCCCTTCACTAAACTAAACTGTAAATATTAATTACAGGACCATATTACACTACACAATGTAGAAGTAGTACTATTTACAAAACACAAAATCTGATATTTTCTGCCTCAACAATCTGTTTCAGGAAAAATCTAAACAAAGGGCTGTGTTTTCATTTCATAAGGCCAAATTGTTTTAACAATTGTGGCAAGCTGCTTTGGCAGTGGAGGATGTAGGTAAGAAACCTATATCAATAGCCACAAAAGTACAGTCTCAAAAATTACCTGATAATTAAAAAAGCACCACTGTGACCCACTCACAACAAAAATGACAATGTGACCTTAACAAAGATGCAATTCATGAAAGGGGTTCCGTTGAGAAGCTGTCCAAAGCAAAAAGATGCAAAAGCTAGTGTAAGGAGGAAAAGGTATTGGTTTTGAAGTAAGCAAGGCTTATTTCCGCTAGCTACAGCTACCCACAACCATGTTCCTGTGATGCCGCTATAAAAAGATGCCAGCCAGGTTACCACGGCAACTAACCCTTTCCTCCTAGCCTGGTCGGGAGCAGGCTTGGAAAAGGAGTGTCGCTATTCAGCATAGGTTTTGAAACCAATGGTATTTCTGCACAAGTTAAAAATATAATACTATATATTAATTATTAAATTACTATTAAATGCATGCATTTTAATTACTGAATTGAATTGAAAGTGCAGCACAAACACTTCAGTTCCAATATCATTAATACTGTCCCTGGACGGCCCTGAATCCACTAAAGATATAGATTCACCACAGCAAACATAATATACACTACTCAAAAAGTTAGGGATATTCGGCTTTCAGGTGAAGTTTCAGGATGAACCTAACATGTACTATAACCTTTACAGGTGAACTTAATTTGACCTTCTCTAAACTTTTGAATGCACATGTCCAACTGTTCAATGTTTCAGTACTTTTTGCGCAACTTGCTATTCTCTAACAAGGAGCTGAACGGCAAAATTCACAACAGGAGTTTGATCCATGAATACATGACCTGGTTCAATTAGAATTGGTATTTAAACAGTCCTCTTTAACATGCTGTTCACATTTTGACATCATGAGACCAAGACGACACCTAACAACTGATCAACAGTACCTCGCCCTTGCGAGGCTTCAAACAGGATGTTCTCAGAAGTGGCCACTGAGCTTAGAGTGTCACAGAGTGTCATCAGCAGCTTGCAACTCAGATACAGAGAGACTGGAAGAGTCACAGAAAGGCATAGAAGTGGACGTCCTTTGGCCACATCCCACACTGATGAGTGCTTCATTGTGAACAGTGCCCTGCAGAACCGGATGATGAATGCCACTCAACTCCAGGCACATTTAAGGGTGGTGAGAGGCACCCAAGTGTCACGTCAGACCATTCGAAACCATTTCCATCAGTGTGGTCTGCGTGCTAGACGACCTGCAAGGATACCTGACCAAACCATCAGGCACAGGCATCATCGTCTTGCATGGGCCAGGGAGCATTTACGCTGGACGGGGGACCAGTGGGCCTCAGTGCTGTTCTCTGATGAAAGTCGATTCACGTTGAGCAGAAATGATGACAGCCAACGATGTTGGAGATGTCAAGGAGAGCGCTATGCATCAGCCACTGTTGTCAACAGACGTGCCTTTGGTGGTGTTGGTGTTACAGTGTGGGCAGGTGTGTCTCAATACAGAACTGCCCTACACTTTGCGAATGGTACAGTGACAAGCCCATGCTACCTGATTAACATCATTAATCCAGTCATTGTGCCCCTGCATGAACAACACAGGCCTCATTTAATGAATGACAATGCTCCAGCTCATCGGGGTCGCATCATTAGGGAATGGCTGCTGGAGACTGCTGGAGACTGGGGTACCTCAAATGGAGTGGCCTGCACTTTCTCCAGGCCTGAATCCCATAGAAAATGCGATGGGATCAGCTGAGTCGCAGCGTAGAGGCTCGTAACTCTGTACAGCAGACCCTCAATGACCTGAGGGCAGCCCTTCAAGAAGAGTGGGGTGCCATGCTTCAGCAGACAATAAGTCGACTTGTGAACAGCATGAGACGTCGTTGTCAAGCTGTCATTGAAGCTCAAGGCCACATGACAAGTTAATGAGACATTGACATTTTTTGCTGTGGTGTACCCAACACTGTTGTTGGCTTTTGTTTCAATAAATTGTTTGAGATGAGGAAATCACCATTGCATGCTTCTACTTAAATGCCCTACTTTCATGATATAATATCACTGTAGCGTGAACTTTTTACATTTTCCATAAATTTCACCCGAAAGCCAAATATCCCTAACTTTTTGTGAGTAGTGTATACTCTATACTTAGTAGTGTTACTTATAGCCTTATGTGGCCGTAATCAGATGTTAACTATGGCAGAAATGCACTGGATTACGCTTTTTAGCGAGCGTCAGTTTTTACAATGTTGGAGATGCTGAAAATCTTACCAGTCACAAGTGTGCCGCAAGTGCATAAAACATACCTTAAAAGGCTGTAAATGTATTTATTTAATTCTTGGACCACCAAAGTGCGAGGCACATCAAAAAATATTTTTTCTCAGTTGCAGGTCATTTATTTTAATGTTACTGGCCACTCCAGGGGCACCCACCAATGATGCATGTCTCCATCCCCGGCAACAAAGGGCAGCAGAGAGACTTGCCCTCAATCACTGAATTATCTTTCACTCACCATTCACCCAATCACAACCCACCCTTTCTGATCGTTGGCACTTGGTGTGTCCCATCCCAATAACTCAGACAGTCATGGTATGGGGACACATCACTAGGTCCAATGAGGACTATGAGGCCAAACCCAAGATCATCACAACATTGCATCGATCAGCCACAACATATAGCAATAACAATAACAATAACAATAACAATAAAACCACTGACAGGTGAAGTGAATAACATTGGTCATCTCGTTCTAATGACTCCTGTCAAGGTTTGGGATAAACTATGAGGCAGCAAGTGAACAGTCAGTTCTTGAAGGTGATTTGTTGGAAGCAGGAAAAATGGGCAAGCGTAAGGATCTGAGCGGCTTTGACAAGAGCCAAATTGTGATGGCTAGACGACTAGGTCATTGCATCTCCAAAACGGCAGGTCTTGTGGAATGTTCCCAGTCTGCAGTGATTAGTACCTACCAAAAGCGGTCCAAGGAAAGAAAACCGGTGAACCAGCGACAAGGTGGACACCCATGGGCTCATTAATGCACGTGGGGACCGAAGTCTCGCCCGTCTGTTCCGATCCCACAGAAGAGCTACTGTAGTTTAAATTTCTGAGAAAGTAAATACTGGCTATGATAGAAAGGTGTCAGAACACACATTGTTTCGCAGATTGCTGCGTATGGGCTGCACAGCTGCAAACTGGTCAGAGTGCCCCATACTGACCCCTGTCCACCGGCAAAAGTGCCTACAATGGGCAGAACGAGCGTCAGAACTGGACCATGGAGCAATGGAAGAAGGTGGCCTGGTCTGATGAATCATACTTTCTTCTGCTTCATGTTGATGACCAGGAATAGGGTCTGATCTGATTGAGCATCTTTGGGATGTGCTGGAACAAAAAACTTACTAGACTTATAGGATCTGCTGCTAACATTTTGGTGCCAGATACCAGAGGACACCTTCAGCGGTCTTGCGGAGTCCATGCCTCGACGGGTCAGAGCTGCTTTGGCGGCACGAGGGGGAGCTACACAATATTTGTGGTTATTAGAGGTGGTTTTAATGTTGTGGTAAAACTTTTTTGTGTCACACGTTTTCATAATTCTCCTGCGCTACCCGCTGGCACGTGGACGGCTGTACCCAACACAATACGGATTCAGCCGCGGGGTGCAAAGCAGCGGTGAAACAATGAACAAAGAAAACAAGATCTAAACTTTATCTCCATTCCATCGTCATTGGCAATGTGAGATTGCTTGCGTAAAAGATGGAGACGCTCATGGTATTGACAAAGAGGCAGGGGGAATACCGAGAACGCGGTGTTATGTGCTTTACGGAGACATGGCTGCAGGACATTATTTCCGACACTAACAACACCATTGAGGGCTTTTAGGGTGGGATTACAGATGGTGAGAAAATAATAGAGGAAGGGGATTGCCGTGCTGGTTAACAACAGATGGTGTGACCCTGGACATATCATCATGAAGGAGAATGTCTATAGCCTGGACATTCACCTTTTGTTCGTAGGACTTTGCCCATATAATCTACCGCTGGGCAGATTCTCAAGCACATGTATGAGCCTCTTGTCTGCTTGTCTGCTTCCTGTGACCATCAGGACTGTGAGGAGATGGTCACAAGATGTTGGTGAGGTTCTGTTTTGAGACAACGGTGTGGTGTGGGCATGGTCTGGGTTGAGCAGCCAGCAGCCGGCTGCATACCTGTTGCTCATTGGTTGGTCTCTGGAGCACTGTCATTAAATGTTCAATCTGCTCCTGGCTATTTCCTACTGGCCAACTCTGTACAATAAACTGGTGTGTCTACAACATCGTCTTCTGTGTCTCTGTGCCGGAGGGCCCTGAAAAGGCCACTTGGATGGGGTGTGGAAGGCAAAACTGCCTCAAACAGTTTTGAGACAACTCTGTGAGCCACATGGACGGGACACTGGACTTAAAACATTCCATATCAGACTACATAAACTTCTATGTGGAGAACACTGTACCCAACAAGAGGGTGTAGTGTTTTCCCTCGGATTATTAGTGACCTACAAGTCCCCCTCTCAGGCCGTCGGGTCTGGTGACATGGAAGAACTGAAGCGAGTGCAGAAGGAGCTGAAGGAGATGCTCCAGGAGAGCAAAGAGGCATACAGAAAGAAGATGAGAACATTCATAAACCTCTTGATTTTTCGATCTTAAATCAACAGCAAAACGCCAGAGAGGTGTAGTGCAACATGAGGTTGATCACTGGCTATACAGTAAACAGGCCCACAAATAGTGGGTGATCTGGACGGAGCCAACGACTTAAACCAGTTCTTCAACAGGTTTGATGTGGGGACTCACTGTCCTCCTCCACCCTGCACCATCAACGACTCTCCACTACTCGTTCCAGCTCCAACAGCCCTGCTCAACCATCCCCTCCAGCCCCTACATCGCCTCTCCTATTCATACCTCCCCAGTGCCCTCTCCCAGACAACACCGGAAATGATGCCCCTCTCCCCCCACTATCCCCCACTTCAGTGTCCCCATCAACACAGCTCAGCTGAGAAGACAGCTGGGGAAACCTTGCACCAGGAAGCCTGCTGACCCTGACAGTGTGAACCCCAGGGTGATGAAATCCCATGGAAATCAGCTGTGTGAAATATTGACCAATAGGCCACAGTTTGTATGCTGCAGGGATCTACTCTACCCCTCCAACTTCAGATACAACACAGATCCTTGTCACTTCTCTGATTAAGTTCTAAAAAGTTCAGAAGTTCTCTGATAACTCTGTTTTTTTGAGACGTGGTGAGGTGCAGGAGTACAGAGGATTGGTGTTGACAGCTTTGTTGAGTGGTGCAAGCAGAACCACCTGCTGCTCAACATCAGCAAGACAAAGAAAATGGTAGTGGACTTTAGGGGATCTTAGTCCTTAAAGGTCCCCCTTTCTACTGTCTCCATTCAGGGATAGTACATGTAGCTGGTTCAGGATTACAAGTACCTGGAGTTCACCTAGACAACAAACGGCACTTAACTGGTAATGTGGGAGCCCTGTACAATAAGGCCCAGAGCTGGCCTTTGAAAGTGTGCAGGACCCTACTGAACATCTTTTACTAGTCAGTAATGGCCAAGGTTGGCAATGTTCTATTTGGTGGTGTGCTGGGGTAGCAGCATTAGGTCAGGTGGTGTAAAGAGGCTGATCAAGCTTGTAAAGAATGCTGGATCAGTGAAGGAGATCCCATTTATTATTAATGGTTGCTATTTAATGTCTAGCAATGACTATTTTTGGTTATTTGATGATTTTTTGAGTTCACAGTCAAGATTATATTTCCCTTTATCAGCCTATTCTTTCTTTAATTTAACTGAATGAGATTGTGGGGGTGTGTTCTGATCGAGGGCCAGGGAATGATAAAGAGGAGGCAGATGGAGACAAAACAGCGCCGTTTGGCGTGTATTCATTTACAGTTTTCGAAATAAAAGGCGGCTCTTGGGCCAAAAGGAAAACTGAACAGCTCACATCAAACAGGGAATAATTTGCTCTATTGGCACTTAGATTCTGCTCCTGTCATGACATGTCCGGCGCGTTCGGTAGAATGCTTGTCTTGCCCGTCAGCACCATGTCCCACAGCACACCGTCCTTCACTGCGGGGACAACAAATCCCTAAATTACTTCCTGGATTCGTCCCAGATTGGACAGACCACTTAGTCCCTTCGTTGATTCGCCCGATCCGCAGCAGGTGAGCGTCCACAGGATGGGAGTCTGCACCACCTGTCTGCAGCGGCTGCTTGACCACGCCTCCTTACCATGAAAACATGAATCGATAGTCCTGAGCACTGCGGTTTAATGGCCCGATGAGATCCATAGCGATTCTGTCAAACGGCATCTTGACTAAGGGGAGTGGCCTCAATAACGCTCTGGGAATAGCCGGTGGATTGACCAGCTGACACTCGGGACAGGTGGCACAGCGCCGCCGCACATCCACCCAGATGCCCGGCCAATAGAAACGGGCCAATATCTGCTTGAGTGTTTTCTCCTGTCCTAAGTGACTGGCCATCAGGTTATAATGAGCCGCCTGGAAGACTAAACCCCAATGGCTTTTCAGGACTAACAATTGGGTAACCTATTGTCCCGACTGAGCCCCCCTCTCATTAAGACATCGAAACCCGACGAATTTGTACCCCAAATCAGGGCCGGACAGGCAGGAACTAACCGCAGCCTTTACCGTATGCTTTTTTCCTTTATAGCGAATTTCAAGCCGCACTATCGGGTACAGTATGTGTGAATAACCCCATGCACACAACGAATATCCACCCAGAATGCCTCTTCCAAAGCCCCGGGTCAGACAAGGTGTTGCTGAATCATCAGCAGCAAAGCCTGATGTCTACCCCCTTGTAACCTTACTGGCACATGACAGGCCCCTTCTTGACTGGGGGAGGGATCCGGCGGACCGGCGACCCAAACGACCTGGACAACCTCCATGATGGGGCAGTCCTGGAAGTCGTGGTCGGGTCGCTCACATTGCCAGAATACCTGCCCAGGCATCCGGCCAGCTTCCGGTGGTCCCAAGGCCGCGCCACCCTGGAAGAATCGGGGGGTGTAGTGGAATAGGAGGTGGCCTCCTGCCGGTGGTCGTCCCTCCTCGAGCGGGGGAAGGGGTCGGAGGTGGTCCCCTCCTGGGGCCCCGGAAGGGAGGAGGATGGTGACAGTCAAGTTCCATGGCACTGGTACTAGCCCATCCCGCAACGACTCCCACACCAGATCCAGACATGGGCCCCTCGTCGGTCCAATTATCCATGTGGCAAAGTAAATAAAGGCAATTGTCTAATTGTACATTTTTCCCTACAACAAATTAAACCTCACTTATGTAAATAAAATATTATCATTCAGCAGGAAAACAGGAAATCACCGGACCAGTTCAATTATTTTCAAATCCCAATGTTTAACTTGACAGTTATTATGTGACTCACTGCATACTTTAGGGTCATTTGGCAGCTTTCAACTTTTTCCCATTGTTTTAAAGAGGAGGATCAGAGCTTCCAAACAAGGTGTCACTTGTGCAAATCAAGCAAATATCCCTTAAGCTACGACTTGTTAATGACAAGGGTGTGGCAAACTGTGTTTCTGAGATAATCACCTTGAGAGTTTAGCCGAGACTTGCCTTCATTCACCTTGCTCCCAGAATGCAAATGGGGTAGCCAAAGCCACATGGCTACTTAACATACTGCGGAATGGGCCAATCACTGCTTGGTTCTTGTGTTTTAAGGGAACGTTGAACGTATTTCTTTTTTTTTAAAAGCTTCTATTTGACAGTAAGAATAAACATGTTTTATGAAAGTGGAATTTATTTTCCGGTGGTTCTTGAAAATATTCCATTTCATAGTCACATTCGGGTTGAAATCCGCTGTTTGAAATGTTCTCCAAGTCCGGAGTACTATCAGATTCATCGTCGCTGTCGGGGAACTGACTATCATCGCGGAAAATGAAGTCCAGTGCGCGTTGCTTGAACTGACTTAGATCTAATCGGACTCATCTACTGGTCAGATTAAGGTCGGCGATATGATTTAGATCTTCCTCCACTCGCTTCTCCTAATCAACTGGAGTTTTCACAGACAAGTCAAACCGGAGCCTCGTCTTGTTTACGGAAGTGACGTTGACGTCAGTGACACGCCCCCTCCACAACGTTGTCTCTGTGTGTGTATAAAACACGGAATATTTAAAGGTTGAACTCTATCAAAACGGTTTCGCATTGTGACTTCACATCACATGGAATAGGGATGAAAGATCTTCACCTGGACTTTAATATAGGAAACGATCAATCTGCGTCGTTCAGCGTTGTTTAGCGTCTCGGTAAGTGAACTGCGTTTCCCCCTGTAATATAACGGGAATATTTAACTCCACGGTTTAACATTTTTTTGAGATGGCAAGTTTTGCTGTGGTGGGACACATATGTGACCCACCACAGCAAAAGTCGCCATCTCGCGCATTTCTGAAATCGCCAGGAGAAGACAAATAAGTTGAAAAGTGTTCTTTTGTGTTGTTTTTTTTTATCTCTCAATGTATTTTCAAAACCAAGTTTGATTTATAAAAAGTAATAAAATGTTAAACCGTGGAGGAAATATTCTCTTTAGAGTACATGGGGAAACGCAGTTCACTTAGGAGACGCGGAACATCGCTGAATAACGCCGATCGATTGTTTCCTTTAAAGCGAGCATCCAGGTGAAGATCTTTCATTCATTCATTCATCATTCATTCATGATAGAATTCAACCTTCAAATCGTACTACTTTACACACACAGAGCCACTTTTGTGAAACTGCGAAGAAGAAAAACCTTTCGCACCTATGTCACTTCGGTAAACAGACGGTTAAAGCACAGCACGGGGGTGTTTCGGTCTCACTTGTCCGTGAAAACGTTCTTCTCCGTATCGTTATGGATTACGGGAAGCGCGTGGCGGAAGCTCTGAATCATATTTCGGATCTTAATCTGACCAGTGCGATAGATCCAACGACAGCGACGCTGAAGCTGATATTACTCCGGACTTGGAGAACATTTCAAACAGCGGATTTCCAACTTAATGTGACGATGAAACTGAATATTTTCAAGGACCACCGGAGGAGACCGACGATATGTCAGTTGTTACAACGGAAGAAGTTGATGACGTGATGAAGTCCGTTGAGGTTGGTGACAGATTTTCAGATTTCAGATTTTCTGAGACTCAGAGATTGAGATTGATATACTCTACATTTTGTTGTGTTGTCTGTACTTTTAAACCCCAAAAGAATTCCACTTTTATAAAACATGTATATTCTAACTATTGAATAAAAGCTTTTTTTTTTCAAAAGCAAAATTAGTTGTGTTGTTGAGCTGTTCGTGATTGGCCTATTCAGCAGTATGTTAAGTAGCCAAGAGGCTTTGGTTGTCCGCCAACTCCATTTGCATTCTGGGAGCTGGCTGAATGAACCTGGTGTGGGTAAAACTTTGGAGGTGATTATCTCAGAAACACGGTTTGCCACACCCTTGTCATTAACAAGTCATAGCTTTAAAAATAATTGCTTGATTTGCACAAGTGACACCTGTTGAAAGCTGCCAAATGACTCAAAGTATGCGGTGGGTCACATATACAACTGTCAAGTTAAACATTGGGATTTAAAAATAATGGAAATGGTCCGGTGATATTATCATTTCCAGCTGGAATGATAATATTTTTTTAACAGAAGTGAGGTTTCATTTGTTGTAGGGAAAAATGTACAATTAGACAATTGCCCTCATTTACTTTGCCACATGGATAATTGCGACCGGACGCTACAAAACAAGTGCAAATTGCACTCAAAACTGGATGCAAAACTTTATGGCAGTGTTTGCACTGTCATATCATCAGCGCAATATCTTTTGTGAATTGGACAGCGGACTTGTGTCTGAGGAATAGCACTCTGCAACATATGGTGGCAGAAGCAAGCCAGGAGACGACTTCCAAAACAGTTAACAGGGCTGTGCTGCCAGCGACAGGGGACAACGATACACAATGAAGACATTGCCTTGGATAATTTCTAATCCTATCATAAGAGTGGATGGATGTGAGGAGAACGATGGCCATCATGAGGGACAACACAGCACAGCAGAGGAGACAGGAGGGCTTGTTGGCATAGATACTGTATGTAGCCTGAGGGTCTCTACAGCCTGCTCCTCAGCCATTTCAGCCTTTCCCAGCACTGCCAGTCGTTACTACGACACCAAGCAGGGTGGCCGCATCCAGCCCTAGACATGATCTGCTATCACCAGCACCCTGATGTCCAACCCTGGCTCTGGAAGGGCTTAGTCAGATGAGATGTGAGAAGAGAGAAAGCCGAAGAAAAACCAGAACAACGCACGGTAGCAGTAGGCCAGGCAGCCGCCACGCAGACCCCACGCCGGACCCAACCGTGCCCCAGCTGTCGCCATCGTAACCAACCCACAGCAACCACTAGTGATCTATTTGAATTATTTCAGTCCGGATTCAGAGAACTCCACTCCACTGAGTGGCTTTCACAAAAGTGGTTAATGATCTTTTATTAGCAATGGACACTGACACCTCATCAGTAGTACAGTACTTCTACTCGACCTCGGTGCTGCTTTTGATACTGTTCATCATAACCTACTGCTAGATCTCCTTGACATGTGCATTGTGATTAAGCAGGTTTGACACTTTCCTGTTCTAGATATTATATTTCAGAGAGGACATACCGTTTAATTCATGGCAATGTGACCTCTGACTTGTGCGGTCCCGCAGAGATCGGTCCTTGGTCCTTTGTTGTTTACTATCTATATATTGCCACTTGGAGATACTCTGCAAATAATATTTAGCATAACAATGAAACCTGGTGTCATGTTATGACATCAGGTTTCATTGTTAAGCTGAAGATTCCCAACTTTAGATGCCCTTAGAACTAACTGAGCTGTGCAATTGTCGTACTCTAGAGGCGTGTCTTGCTAAAATAAAACAGTGGATGTCTGATTTATCTTGATTGTTTGCTTCTCAACTCTGAGAAAATTGAGGTAATTGGTCCTGCCAGACACAAGCCCCTGTTTAAGGTTACCACACTGAACTTTGATAATTGTCCAATTACCCAAAGTAACTCAGCAAAAAATTGTTATATTTGAGCCCACTTTCTTTTTTCCCCTGCACATTAAGACCATTACCAGAATTGCATTTTTTTTTTTCATTTTAGAAGATAGGGTCCATTCTATCCATGAGTGAAGCCATAGTCTATGCATTTGTAACATCCCGCCTAGATTATTGTAATGTGTAACTCTCTGGCCAATGTCTAGTATTAAAGGTCTCCAGTTAGTACAAAACACTGCGGCAAGAATCTTGACTAGGACTAGAGAGTTTGGCCATATTACACCTATACTGGCCGCCTTGCACTGGCACCCGGTTTACCTCAGATGTGACTTTAGGGTTTTGCTACTTACCTACAGTATAAAATATGACACAGCCTACCACCTTTCTATTTTACTGACTTAGTGGTACCTTACATACCATCTTGAGCCTTACACTCACAACATGCTGGTCCCTTAGCAATTCCGAGACTGAAGTCCACAGGCTGCAGAGCATTCTCACTCCAGGCTCCAGTACTCTGGAATGCCATACCTGTGGAAATCAGAGCTGGTACTTCTTTAGAAATGTCTTAAGACTTAAGATTCATTTTACAGTCTCAAATTTGATTAACCACACCCATCCTGTAAATTTGCTTCTTAGTCTGCCTTATCTTATTAATGTTGCCAACTTGGCATTCACACCTCAACCCCGACATCATTCCTTGCCTCCATTCATTCCTGAATTGGGTTCAGACTAGGGGATGCCGTTGATTTCTCTGTGAAATGTGGGTTTGTGAAGCCTGTTGAGACTGTATTGTGATTAAGAGCTATATACGTAAATAAACTTCACTGCTTGCATTATGCAGCAAATTACAGAGAAAGAGTGTTTAGTCTCCTTGATGGTTGATTATGTTTTTCTGTGCTATCACACTCGCCAAGCGTGGCATAAGAAGGGATATGAGAAGCTAACAAGTGTCACTGAACAAATTTGTACTGTTCCCTTGTTATTTGACGTTCATTATTTTGAATTATTTTGAATCCAATTACATTTTTAATAATATAATTTGAACTGAATCAGAAGGAAAAATATTTTTTCTTGGGAAAGGAAATGCTGTTATTTTACACATCACAAGGTGTGAAACGTTGTGACATGTAAACAGTATCCACAAAAACTTAAATATCACAGATTCAATAATTGAATCTGTGATATTTCAGCTTTTAATATTTAAGATTAATTATTAATTATCCTTTATCTTGCATTATCTGCCACTTAATCACTGATTATCTAAGACACAGCAATCTTTAACTATTTCTAATAAGTATGATGCAAATATAAAAAAATAGCTCATGAAGGTTTCAATCTATATGTTTTATATGTAATACACAGAAATGTAAAAAATATCCCTGCAACAACGGTATTCATATGTGTTATTATATTAATTTTGAATTACCTGCAAAGTGCTGACATGTATAGGTGTCCCACCGGTCCCATTAACTGTGTTGTTAGCTTTACTGAGGGTCTGTTTTCCTTCTTTCTCCTTTAATGCTTTTTCCTTGGTTGCCATTTTGGCTTTCTCTTCCTCAATCAGTTTCGGACTGTTTAACATCACCTAAGAGACAATTATTAGAGAAAAGAGGCAGATATATCAGCCGGAAACAAGTCAGCTGCACTTAAGTATTAAGTATTATAATAAGAAAAGTTACCTGCACCACAGCGTATTCCACAAGCGATGAAAATCCAAACAGCAGACAAGCGATGAGCCAAATATCGATGGCCTTAACATAGGAAACCTTGGGAAGCTCAGAGGCCAAAGACATACTCTCACTGGACAGAGAGAGTACTGATAAAATGCCTACAAAGAGTGATTTTAGAGGTTATTTTATTTAGAGATTACATTCATCAATTACATTGTTCATTGATGTTGCTACTGACAAAAAATCACTTGTACATTTATCATGAAAGAATAAATGCATGGGAAAGAGCCGATACGGGGAAAGTCCAAGGAAAGGCAAAGAACGAGAGCATTTTGTCTAATGGGACTGAAGATCTAGAAGGCTCTGCAGTGGTGGTTACAAAATTCATTGTGCAATCGACAAGCTACTCACGAGTGGATGGATTGAGTTTGCATGGTAGAAGGAAGGGTAGTAGATGGCAGGATGACTGGCTGGCTGTCTAGCTGGGTGGATGATGGGATAATGGAGGGGATAGATAATGGAATGTTGATGAGGTACAATGTTTTCTTATTGTAGATTCCTTATAAATGGGACTACTCCTTAAAAGTGCATGCAGTCTGGCACCCACGTCTCTGCATAGTTGACTGTAGTTGCGATGGTTCATTTCTACCTACCCTAGAGACTAGGTTTGTCTGTTCAATGGCAGCTGGCAGTTTTCCCGGTTGCCTCCCATGTCCAGCAGATTCAAACCATAGTTTGGCAAGTTTATATAAATGTATATAATATATTATAAGTTTATATAAAAAATGTTGCAAACTATGCATTTCATCAGATTTCCAGGGTTTGATTGATTCTTTTGCAGGTGAATTTGTTAATGTAAGAGATTAGAAACAGGAGGTTGTGTCACTTTCTTCTGGCCAACCTAATGCAATATTATATTAATTCAAAACATATTTTCATGTTTTATTTGAATATGCTATTCAAAACATGTTATAAAGATTTACTATGTTTTCGTTTTTTTCTGCTTTTGATGCCTTTGATTGAGCACTAAGTCAACCATTAAATGGGACCTATTATTCTCATTTTCAACGAGTTAGTAAAGGTCTCTGAGGTCCCCAAAACAAGTTTTTAAATTTTTTTTGCTGAAAACCACTCAGACTATGCATTTTAGCCATTCTAACAAGCCCCTAAATCCCATCCTGTTCCAGAACGGTCCGTTTCAGTGGGTGATGCCTCACTCCTGAGCTCCCTTGCTCTGTGAGCCAATAGGGTTTGAGCACGAGTCCCGGGTTCTGTGAGCCTATGGGGTTTGAGCATGACTTCTGGGTTCCATTGTATTTAGTCCGTAAACTTTTACTTATTTCAGCTTATCAGTCTACCAAATCTGTTTCTGAACAAATTTGAGGCAAGAAATAAGCAATCCAGTTGCTGAATCATCACTCATATTAGATCTACAAGGACAACTTCAAAAGTTTGTTCCCAATTTCGTTACCGTGCTTAAAGGTGGAAACTGCATACAGGGATTTTTTGTTTCAAATAGCAAATGTCAGATAAAATAAAATAAAGTAAATACATCAATACAATAAATACATACTATTTTTACAGACAATTCTTTCCCTTGTCTGCAGTTTTTCATGGACAGTTGGTATTAATTCCTCTTTCTTTAAAAATAAATGTGCTGGTCTGTGAACCCAACAGAGAAGTTTGGGGCGGCACTTGCTATGCTTCAGGATGGAGTTACTCAGATGGGGAGTTGTTCTATTTCTACAACTTAGGCCCCATGTGTTGTAGGAAGGGATCGTAAATATGAACGGCTTTTTTCGTCACGTTTTATGACCGAGGCAGAAAAACAGAAAAAACTAAAAACTGACTGGTTTGTCTTATCTCACAGTTTGTATGTTAGTAGGCCCAGCAGAGACGCATGCCAGGAACAGTAATAAATGATGGAAACCAACATTTCAATAACGCCTTGGTTTATTAATAGCAAACCTATTTTTTTATATTTTGCCTCCTCAACTATGATCCAAAATATTGAGTACCCGAACTTGGAACATTTATAAATTAATGCATATTTGTAGCCTTACTGTTGTCACAGCCATTTGTCATAACAACTTGTTTTGTTTTCCATGTAATTGCCACAAAGTGGAAGAATTATTGTAATTGTATCATGATGAGGAAAGATCTTTTACAATTTCCGGCTTAGTCCAGGAAATGAAAGGAGAGAGAGAGAGAGAGAGAAAGAGAGAAAGAGAATTGCTAACGCAGGACAGGAAAGATATATAAAGAACAAGATATTCACACATATTTTTGGGCATATGTAAAGCACTGTATGAAAAAAAAAAATCCAACTGTCCAATAAGTAAAAACTGGCACTTCAGAATGGCTGCAAGAAAAAAATATATAATAAAATGAATTGATAAAATATCAATGATGAGAAGAAATATAAAATATATTAAAAAACAAATTAACTACCACCTTGAGGATATGTATAAAAGAATGTTACAACAAAATACTTAAAACAAAAACAAAACACATTCAAGGACTATGGAATGTGCACAACAAAATTATTAGAAACAACTCAAGAGAATCAAGTTTCCCTCAGTACTTTGTTGACAATGATAAGAGCATAAATAACAGGGAGGATGTTGTAATTGGTTTCAATTGTGTTTTTTTGTAAATGTTGGACTGAAATTGGCAAAATAAATCAATTACCCAAATAGCAGTAGAGGGCAGTGGCCCGATGTAGAAAATGTCATCATTAGTAAAATAAAACAATTATTTTACTGATAATTACATTTTCTACATCATATATATTTCAAGATTCATTTAATGATTTAATGATTCTTGAAAACCGATTAAAAAGCCTTTGGCATTATGCCATAGGGGGCTATAATCCCAAATTAAGTTCTGTAATATCACTGAAGTTATAAGAAACTGATCACCGTTCAATAAAATTTCAAGGACTCTGTGGGGTCCTTTACATCAGACCACCATGAGGAATTCTGGCAGACATTTCAGAGGAAAAGTTGGTCAGAGGGTGAGTCTTTATCTCGTCTTAATGTCCCCTACAAAAACTCACGTGTCCATTTTTCTCTGCCCTCCAGTGTGATGCCACTGCATTATAGATTTTCACTGAAAAACGTTATTCGATCATGTAGGAAACAGCTATATATGTAGCTAACTACAGATGAAAGGCTAACTATGAAAGGCCTAAAAAGAGCAAATTTAATATTTCTCAATAAAATGTGATGTCCCACGGTAGGACAATTACTGTATGTGGAGTTGACAGAAAAATATGCAAAAGAAAAATGGTGAAATTGGGAAATTTGGTGACCACTTACTTTTCCTGAATATAAACAATTCATTAAATACAAATATTTACATTTCTACGTAATCACTGGCACTTACTATTGTGTTATTAGCATTAGCATTGTTATAGCATTGTCAGATCCTGAAGACAAAAATATATTCCTGAAACCCCAAAATGATTGTATTTCAGCAAGGACGATACATGCATACGTGCATGCATTTCTTACCTAGTGGTACCCTTGCTGCGGAGGCATCAGGGTTGATCCAGAATGACAACCAGGACAGAACAACAATTAACAGAGTTGGAGCATAAACGCCCATCATGTAAAATCCAACTTGACGACGCAACGTAAAGATCACCTCAACACAGGTGTAATACCCTAAAAACAGAAATAAGACTTTGTTATCTATTAAGGAAAAGTGCAATAAAAAAAAAGTGTTACAAAAAGTATTTTTATGTCAGAGGCCTGTAATCACGCACTCTCAGAAGCTACTGGACCTACCAGCCCAGGATGGGAATCGATGACACTACTCACTCATTCACTTACATCTGGAAGCTCAAAGAGCAAATTTTTCGCTTATGATTTTAATATTATCCTGCCTAATATGCTGCTGATCTCATTGTGTGGCTTTTGGACTCTCTAAGGCCCTGTCTTTAAGCGCCACACATTCTGGTGACCCTGATTTGAGCAGGAATCTCAGGAGGTAGAGTGGGTCATCTAGGAATCTGAAGTGTGCTGGTTGGTTCCCCGGATCCTCCCGATAGCATGCTGTAGTTTCCTTGAGCAAGATACTTAACCCCTATTTGCTCCTAATGGCTGCGTCCACCGGTGTATGAATAATTTCAAGTCACTTTGCACACAAGCATCTGCTAAATTGTGATGTATACAACAGTAGCGTTGGACCGAAAACGTTGGGACAGGGGGTACTTAAGGACTGGGCTGGGAAACACTTGTCTAAACAATTGAGTTAAGCAGGTGAAAGTGGGTCTCTCAGCATCTGAAAAAACATTCACCTACACAGGTTCCACCCAAGCTCCATCCTACCCCCCCTCCAGTTAATTATTTTGTACACAAACAGCTGTACCACCCCACTCCCTTTTTTAATCAAATCTACTCCTCCTCCTGGGTGATGAGGAGGAACATGGCCCTGCTGTAGACAAGAACACCTCCAAGACAACAATTATGCCAAGCGACTATAGGAAAGAGTCCTCACCATACATAAACATGATGGGTGATGTGTAATGGAAAACAGAAGGGGGTAAACACTGTGGGGGTATGAGACTGTCTGCTGGGCAGGTGAGAAACTGCAGAGGAAGGCAGCCTAGGACACAGACCACAAAGTCTGTCCGTTGCCTACACAATAAACTGAAGTGGGACAGATGTAATGCATTTATTAACAAAATGGGCTCAGGCTTAATTTCTTTAAAAATGTGTTTGATGTCCATCTCACCTTGTGCACAATGTTTTATAGTTCTTTTTTCTGAAGTGTTTTAAACTTTTTCATGTTCGTTTGGCTGTGCAACGTACATGCTGCTGTGCAATGTACATGTTGCTGCATCTACTGCCAGCAAGTTGCTGGCAGTAGATTCAGCAATTGTGGCATTTACCAAGCAGTCTGGTAGAAATCTACAAGGACTGAGCTCTCAGCAAAGCAGAGCCTATTCTCTCTGATGCAACATTTCATCCAACATTTCAGCCGTGCTGATTGATGATGTTGTTGTTGACAGTGATGTTGTGACTGTGACTATTTGTTTGCATTCCTTCGTCCGCGAACACTAGTGACATCATCCACTCCATTGCCACATCGTCTTAATGACAGTTACAGGTTGTTCAACTACGTTTCCCTTCCGGTACACACACAAACTTCACTTCAAGTTAACCTGTTTTTGACACCCCTAACCGCGTGTGGTCAGTACACCAGCCTGCTACCCCATCCTGTAGAATGACAGCAGTAGAAGACCTCCTGTATTGTTCCGGTGCCTAAAAAAAGGAAAAACAAGCACTCCTAATGAGTACAGGCCAGTGGCACTGACCTTTCATGTCATGAAGACATCTGAGAATGCACATCAATAAAAATCAGGAAAAAAAAAATGCTCCTATGTAGGAAAGGAACAAGCAGACTGTTATATTCTGCAGAGGTTCAGGTCTTTCAATGTGTACAACAGGCTACTGCAGGTTTTCTATCACACTATGGTAGCCAGTGCACACTTCACTGTTGTGTGCTGGGAGGATCAATGCTGGTGATGCCAAGTGGTGATGCTTAAGCAACAGCTTAACAAACTGGTGATGAAGGGTAGCTCTGATTTTGGTCTGGAAATGGCCAGTCTGGAGGTTGTGACAGGGAGGAGGATGGGGAGAAAGTTAAAAGCCATCCCCTCCTATCCTCTCTACAAGGAGCTGTGGCAGATCCATTTATACCCATTCACTTTGCGCACCCCAACTTCAACAATACCATCGCTCACCCCAAAACCAAGTCAAGCCCCTTCTCAAGAAACCATCCCTCAATCCAATCCCTTGGTGGTGTGATCACATACCATGACTTCTCCTGCTATGAAAATTACACTTCTTTCCCTTCTCAGAAACGCATATCTAGAGGCAGATCTCTGCCTATGTCTTCAAGACATAGCACATGGTGTCTGGGCACCACCTGAAACTCAACAAACTCAAGATGAGTGTTGACTGAGTGTTGCCTATTCTGAAATAAAAGATAATTTTGCCATTTTTTAACTCAGGCCTTATTAAAATGTTACAATACGGCCTAGGCTTAAAAATGAAGGTCTTTATCGGCTTAAAGGTCTGCAGGAGTGATATGTTTTGCATTAATTAAGACTCGCAAACAATTTCTAAGTAGCAAACTAATCTTTTAAATGACGTTATGCCTTAGTAACTGCAGCCAGTCACACAGACTGACTTGAGATCGAATCTTGAAGAAAAAGTCACCAGTCAAGTCACGCTAGTCCCCCATAGTCACGCATACTCTCCAAGCCAAGACGACATCCAAACTGATTCTCAAATTTCTGACTCACGAATTACACGTGCCTCAGCTAGAGGCAATCACACCTCAATCGGATTACGAACAAGATCCTTAAGCTGTGAGTGACAACTCGCAGATCTCAGTTGTGAATGAGGATCCGTGAGTCACGAATGTGCATCAGCCCAAGAGAATTCCAAAGACTATTCTGTGTCTCATTTACCAAAAGTTACACCTGAATCAAACGAACAACGTGTTGGAAAATTTAACTAATCTTTTTACAAAGTCACTCATAAAGTGATGCACAAAATATTTTCATCAAAGTGACTGGAAAATAGTCTATAATTTTAATTTGGATACGCAGTTGAGTGTCACAGATATTGGACGGACTGGAATCTACATAGCTACAGGTATAATTAATGTTTTGTCAGCCATTAACTTAAGGTTCTCTGATTTTCGATAAAGACTGGGATAAATTTTCCAATCTTGACAGAACATTCCCGACTCAGAATACATTGCTGGCCTGGGCAGATTGTAAGACATTTCTAGGGATTTCAGCAGCACGTCTTTTTTCACCTTTGTATTTGAACCCATACTTGTCTTACAAAGTCTCCAACAGTACATAGACCGACATAAGTGACATATGTTGGGACTGAAACAATTTCAACACAATTACACATTGATACAACATTGATTTACTCATTCAATTAACTAACAGGAATTTGCAATACCTAATACATATACCTATTGGGTATGTAAATACCTTTAAGTCAGAAGTATTATGAAATATGTTAATCTGTTATGTAAAATCTGAAAGGTACAATAGAAGAAGCCGACAAGATTTTAATAGCCAGGGTGATTCATCTAAAAACAGACAGGCATAGATATTAATAACAATATATTGACTGACATTGGCAGAAGAATTCACTCTACCATTACGAGTAATAAAATAAGAGTCCAGCTCAGAATTTACTGAGACATTTTATCTCACTAACATTAAGATACACACAATATTTCCTGATTACTTGCATTTTGTCCAAGATGTAAAACAGAAATGGGGACCTTTGTGCCTTTATTGGGGATGTGGGAAACTCAAAGAATTCTGGAAATCAAGTAATTCTGCAACAAAAACGACTTATATTTAAAATGGTTGAAAAACTCCCGAGTTTTTATCTGGTTAAATCTATGATCAATGTCACTCTCGACCCTCATGAGATTAGGTTATTAGGTGTGTGTGTGTGTGTGTGTGTGTGTGTGTGTGTAAGGTGTCCACTGGTGAGTGTACATGAAGTATCACAATTGGTTCTGTTGAATAAGGTCGGTATTATGGCGCCTCCAAGCAGCGGAAAGGGCCCCGAAGCCCCCCCAACCTGGCATCCGCGTAGACACCCTATGTGCTGTCCCGAGCACCCCGCCCTGCAGCCACAGATAAGCCGGAGGGCCGTGGAGCAACCCAGACGCCAGGCTCCGAGGAGCATAACCGAGTCCCAGGGAGCACGAGGAGACACCGCAACCCCAGGGGTGCACACATACAACCCACTTCCAAGTGCAGGCACAAGACGCAGCCACAGGCATAGAACCCGGGTTGCAAGAGCCAGGCACGGTCCACAGGCCTGGATCCAGGCACCCGGAAGGCACCGGCGCCACTCTCCGCAGCCCCACAAGGTCAGAGCACACCTTAAAGCAGCATGACTCCAGCCCAGCCGGCAGGGGGGCCCACCCAATCACCCCCCGACCAACCATGCTACCACACCGACCAGCCAGTCGGTGTGGCCAGTCCTTCAGGCAAGTCGAACCCGAATCACTCTCACCCCTCCTGCCCTGCAGACCCTGGTCTGGTGGAGTGTTGTTCGAAGTAGGATTGGTGTGCCAGTGTATGTGTTATAAACTCATATGAGTGGGATTAAAATTTCAGGATGGACGAGAAGAACACTTCGGCAGGAGCATGACAGGCAAGATGACAGCTGCCCGCCGCATCCCCACCCACATAGCTTGCACCCCAGCCATCCCGCAAGCCCTCGGCCTATTGTGTGGTGTATGTGCCGAGTATGAGTTTTGGCACTGGGAGGGATAGGTGAAGCGCGACCAGATCGATGCAGGGGCCTCCGCCATGCCGGGCAGCTCCGCGCCAACCATCGGGCCCCTGGTCAGCCCCCAGCCACCAAGCATGCAGACCACAGAACAGAGGGCGGCAGACGGCACCCCCACTTACAGCCCGACCCCCCGGCGATGAGCACTCCATGCACCGAGAGCGCCAGAGGACAGGTAACCCGGCAGCCTGGTGTGAGGACAGGAGACCGCCCCCCACCAACAGAGGCCACATGGTGAGCCCCACGCCGAGCACACCCAGCCAGGTTCAGGACACCGGTTGACCGGACCAGACAGAACGCCTAACCAGGCCCGGCACAATGGGTCGCCCCCCCAGAAGGACACACAAGCCCACCCACCCCGCCCACAGGGCGGGCGACCCCAGCGGTGCGCCAACCCGCTGACCATGGGGCCGAGACCCGAACCCGTGACCTGCACAGACTGCTGCCAAACCGAGCCCCAAACCCGCAACCACGGCCAAAACCAACACACGGACAACAGCTGCAGATACTCCCCAGGAGCATGCCCCCCCACCACCTCCAGGGACAGGCCAGCTCAACTCAGTAAAAGGAGCAGGCTCCACCACCCCGCCCCCCTAACACCCCCGAGGGGCTCCGGGACACCCCGCGACCAAAGACCTGGGCACCACGGAAGTCGCCAGAGCCGCCTGGTAACGCCTGGGAACCGCAGAGCCCTAGCAGACCAGGAGGATCTTCAACATGCCCCAAAACACCACGACATTGCCCCGACTAATGAAGACTCAAGTATTAATTGATGGAGTTATGTCAGTGATAAAAGTAGCCCATATTTCATTAAGTAAATCAACATTGTTTTTCGATATTGCCAATAGTTTTTCCATTGAGATTTATTCTATTAACTGTTACCATTGGGATGTTGTGAGATTATCTCTCTTTTTCATATTGAGTAATATTGTTTTCTTCGCAATTGTTTAGGCGATCAAAATGGGTTGGTGGTGTTTAACTGGCGGGTCGACTGAAGAGAGGTCACTGAGAAGCCATATAGACGCGGAGACTGGAATACTGTGCCAGAGAAGGGTTGATAGAGCTTCACGGTGATGTTGGTCCAGAATGCTAGGATAGGTGGAGAGCCAGAAGGCATGAAAGTAGTCATCCTGTGTATTAAGGGAACAGTGAGAGCAAATGTCTTCATCCAAAAAAAACATTTTGAACATTTTGTGTTCTGTGATATGAGCTCTGTGCAGAATCTTATATTGGATGATTGGTCCATACAGGGCCGCGGCATGAGGGTTCTTCCTGCTCTACGACTGGTTAATCTGCGGCCCTTCTCGGGAGGGCGCAGTCCAAGACACATCTCTTTTACTCACCAATATGGCCTGTCTAGGCCTAATGGTCAACATGAAGAAGAGCTCCATCACACCCAGTTAAAACATAACCTTCATAGGCATCCTCCTGGACTCTCAGCCGATGACGCCCCCACTGTCTCATCAACAGGTGGAGGCCATACTGTCTCCTCCTAAACTTTCAGAGGGGCACCTCAATGCCTTTCAGTATCTTCTTGAGAATGATGGGCATGCTGGCGGTGATGTTTATGTGCTTTGAGCAGCCACACCTGACCTGAATCAAGGTGGTTGGGGTCAGAGTGGCTGCATACCTGTCGCTCGTTGGTTGGTCTAATGAGCAGCAGGTAAAACCCCCATCCCCACACATGCTCAGGATAGGAGCCCTGTCATGACACATGTCTATCTACTCCTGGCTAATTCCAACTGGCCAACTCTCTACAATAAACTGGTGTTTACAAACCCCCATCTTCTGTGTCTCTGTGCCGGAGGTCCTGAAACACCACTTGGGTGGAGCATGGTAGGAGAACTGCCACACTGACACCTGTACAGGAACTATCCGGCACGGGCAAGGGACACAGAGGGGTCGTCCGAAGACGTCCTGGAGCCATTAGAGGGTCAACGGGTGGTCCAAGCACCAACCCTCCCCCGACTGACCGCAGCAGCACCCAGAGTGTTAGATAGATAGAAGATATGGGAACCCTGTTTCAGAGTCCTGTGTATTTATTAATTAAGGTATAGGAACCCTGTATCAGAGTGTGTCATATATGGTATATGAACCCTGTGTCAGAGTCTGTTTTATGCATTTTTTTTCATTTTTGTTCTCTGCTGGGGGTGGTGGGGGGTAGGCTTCGACCAGGAATTCTCCCTGGCCTCAGTTTGGTGTCGGGGATATTTGGTGTGGGGTTGGTGTGGTTTGAGCAGCCACACCTGACCTGGATCTAGGTGATTGGGGTCAGAGGATCTCTGTCATTACACATGTCTATCTGTACCTGGCTAATTCCATCTGGCCAACTCTCTAGAATAAACTGGTGTTTACAACCCCCCGTCGTCTCTGTGCTGGAGATCCCTGAAATGCCACTTGGGTGGTTTTAATGCCACAGGCTGCTTTTAACCCATCACGGGACAGAGGCTGGGAGCAAGGGACTATCTTTTCCAGTTAGAGCACTCAGAGCTTATGTTGGCGCAGAGGCAGACATTTTCCCAATAGACCAATTATTTGTTTATTATGGTGGGTGTAGGAAGGGTTCTGCAACATATAAGCAGAGACTGTCTTATTGGATTGTTGATGCGATATCCCAGGCAAATAAGACTAAGGGCTGTCCTCCTCCTGCTGGGATTAGAGGCCACTCTACTTGAAGTGTTGCCACAATGCGGGTAGCCTTGCAGGCCACGCCATTCAAAGAAATCTGCGCTACAGCTACTTCGGCAATCCCCCTGTACATTTTCCGGATACTACTAGGTTAATTAGTCACTCTTACTGCCACAGGAGCAGTTGTTTTACCAGGGCCGTCAACAGATTACCTGAGGGGTGGTGGATCCTCATGTTGATGTCATCCAGTGTGAAGCACCCAGTAAAAATGAAATAGAACGAGAGTGTGTGACCACAAATGTCCAATAGAAAACAAGTGCATTCAGCTCACAGCAATCTTCAAAGCAAACACTAGGTGACTAGGTAAAATGCTGTTCATCTACATGTAACATCATACTGGTATTGAACACAATACCACTATCAATTTCTTAGTAAAATTAAACAGACTGAAGAAAATAAGGCAAGGAGCTTTCCATGGTTTTATATAACCCTTATTAATAAGAATTATGTTGTAAGTGTAATATGCACTATGGTCCAGAAAATCAGAAGTTACTAAGATGGACTACGGAGCCTGGATGGATCAAACAATACGTCAGAATCAACACTGACACCATATCTAATTTTGCATTTTCACTTTTTGGAGAACATATAACATTTGGAGAGAAAACACAACAATTTCCAAGGTAAGTAAAAATTTAACAAATTCAGATTGGCCAATACATCTCTAAATTGGACATTCACTTGGATTTCAATATCCTTCTGTGACTTTGACCACTGATATAACCTCTGTCCTTGTGTCACACGTGTCACCCAGAACTAGCGAGTAGTTTTGCTCAATCCACTGTGGAAGTGGTAATTGCTTGTCCTACCGCACTGTAGAATGTGTTGGTTGTGTGCACTCAATGACAAAGTTCTTGTAGTCCAAGGCTTCGATATACTGCATGCATTCAAGTCTAGTTCTGCTCCATTGGGGTGTAGCTGGCCATCAAACATTCAAAAGGATCCAGGTTCAAACTCCAGGTAGGTCCAAAAAAACCTGATCTATAGTGAGCAAGGTCAGAGCTCACATTCAAGCTTCTAATCTAGGATAGTGGACCAAAAAATAAAAAAACTGGAGTACATCTTATCAAATCTTCTCATAACTGTATACTCTATATTACTTAAAGAATAACAATTAGAAATAATGAAACATTAATAATTGTAAAATCCCATTTGCAAATAAATATAGTAGTTTCGAGTGTCATAGAACGGTTACCAAAATAACCTCTAATTCACAATTAAAAATACAAAAAAGAATCCCCTCTTCACATGGTAATTGGCATAAAATAGCTGCCTCAACACCAAAAGCACAAGTGCATTGCGCCCTGCAATGGCTACCCACGGCCACACACACAAACATTTTAACTGTTGGAATAAATACCGTTTAGTACCCTGTGAGGGAAAAATGATTACGATCAACTATTTTGAATGAGGACAAAGGCCTCTACCGCCAAAAGGGGCTTTGAAAACCACCACAGTGATGACACTTTCGATCCTGGAGAGGGACGTCAACAGGCTTTTCAAGAGGCAGAAGCCCCACAAAGCAGCCGGACCAGACTCTGTCTCTCCATCAACCCTGAAGCACTGTGCTGATCAGCTGTCTCCATGGTTCCAGACATTCTCAACGTTCACTGGAGACATACCAGCCTGCTTTCAATCAGCCACCATCATCCCAGTCCCAAAGAAACCAAGGACCACAGAACTTAGTGATTACAGACCCGTCGCCCTGACCTCTGTGTTGATGAAGTCTTTTGAACGCTTTGTGTTTTTTCCCACCTCAAATCCATCACAGACCCTCTCTTGGACCCCCTGCAGTTCACCTACAGAGCCAACAGGTCTGTAGACGATGCAGTAAACTTGGCCCTCCACTTCACCTCCAGCACCTGGACTCCTCAGGAACCTATGCCAGGATCCTGTTTGTCAATTTCAGCTCCGCCTTCAACACAAAGCGTTCAAAAGACTTCATCACACAGAGGTCAGGGCGACGGGTCTGTAATCATTAAATCCTGTGGTCCTTGGTTGCTTTGGGACTGGGATGATGGTGGCTGATTGAAAGCAGGCTGGTATGTCTCCAGTGAACGTTGAGAATGTCTGGCTTTTCTGCAGGACAAGCTCTCCCAGCTCAGTGTGCCTGACTCACACAACACAGACTTCCTGTCTGACAGGAAGCATCACGTGAGCACCCTCAAGGCTGCGTTCTTTCTCCTCTGCTCTTCCCCCTGTACACCAACAGCTGCACCTCCAGCCACCAGTCTGTCAAGCTCCTGAAATTTGCGGACGACACCCCCCTCATTGGTCTCATCTCTGGTGGGAATGGGTCTGCCTACAGGTGTGAGCTTTACCAACTGGTGACTTGGTGCAGCCAGAAAAACCTGGTGGTGGGTGAAGATGGTTGTGGACTTGTGGAAGAACGCAGCCCCACTCACCCCTATCACCCTGTGTGACTCCCCATTTGCCTCTGTGGAGTCCTGCCACTTCCTGGGAACCATCATCTCCCAGGACCTCAAATGGGAGCTGAACATCAGCTCCCCGCACACTTCCCTCTGGCAGGAAGCTGCATTCCAACAAGGCCAAAACCTCTCGCAACAAGGACAGTTTCTGCCCGTTTGCAACTGGCCTTTTCAACAAGGCCCAGGACCCCTGCTGAAACGGACCCTCACACCTCCCCCTCATAGACACTACACGGTCCTGTAAGCCTTAAACTAGGGTATGTCAATGCATTAAATTAACGCACATTCCTCATTCTTCTGGACATTATCCGTGAACATTGCACATACTGTTACACTTTAGACTGAATATTTGCACATTCCTGCACAAACTGTACCAAAAAAAAAACCAAAAGCAAATTTTACATATTCTAATATATTTTACTTAAATTGTACTTATTGTTTTACATTTATGTTTCATGTATGCACCGAACTCCAACACAAATTCCTTGTTCATGTAAACGTACTTGGCAATAAAGACTATTCTGATTCTGATTTCAGACATAAATTTGCATTAGTTCAATGTGCATGCCCAGGGGCCAATTGTGTCATAATCCACTTATGGGCTCAGGCTGTATATTGTAAGTTGTTCTGGTGGCATATATTGCTGGGGATGGATTCCTAAATGGACCTGCTTGGCCCAGGCTCAGGGACCCAAAAGTCAAAAACCCCCCCTAGAAAACTGAGCTTCAAAAAAGAGCCAAACCTTCTCAGAACATATTTTATGGATGGATTTTGTGAATGTTGGTCCGAACGGCCCATTGGGACCTTACTGGAGTCCCTTAATTCTTGAGAATCGTCTCTTCTCAGTAAAGGATCAACTTTTGGCAGGGTGTTATGATTTCATAAAGAAAATAAAGTCCCTCCTGTATAATCTTAGTGAGCTTGCTCTACCATAGTTACAGAGGTCCCATGGACTGCCAGGTCATTAGTGACCACTCAGGTGTGCCTTGTGCACTGTATTGGTCAGAAGGTCCTTTCTATCTTTTTGGCAGGTATGAGTTGTGTGTCTTTGTGGTGTGGTTTGAGCAGCTACACCTGTCTTGGGTCTAGGTAATTGGGCCCAGGACCAGGGTGGCTGTATGCCTGTTGCTCGTTAAACCAATCAATGAGAAACAGGTAAAACCCCCATCACCTCCCACACACACTGGAGAGGAGCCCTTGTTGTTCCACCTTGCCCACTCTCCACAATAAAACGGGTGTGTTTTCAACCCCATCACTGTGTCTCTGTGCCGGGGGGGCCTGAAAACGCCAACTAACTAACTAACTAAGTGCGCCAAAGAACCTTACCAAGATCACGACCAAGTTCAAGATCAAGAGATTATTTGTCATATACATATAACAGAAGAAAGTCCTCGTATATGTAACGCTGGAGCCACAGCTTGAGTCGCAATAGCCGACTCAATAAAATGGAATAGACAAAAGGAATAGGCTTATGTATATGGGATAGACTTATGTATATGGGATAGGCAATTATGTAAATACAGATATGTGCATGAAAGTGGCATGTGAATAAAGTGAGGTAGTGTTTGTGGGATAATACAGCACAGTATACAACAGTATGGTGCAGCAATACGGTAACACCAAACAACCCAGAACAGTGACACAGTATGCGGTACAGTATGCTACATACGGTACAGAAGATAGTGGAGCCTATGTGTGTGGCTCAGTGAGGACCCCTGGTGAGGTCAGCATTTACAGTTCTTATGGCTTGCGGGAAAAAACTCTGTCTCAGTCTCTCTGTTCTCACTGTGTGGCTGCGGAGGCGCTTGCCTGACCGCAACAGCTGGAACAGTCTGTTATTGGGGTGGTGAGGATCCTTCATGATCCTGCGGGCTCTGCTACTACACCTCCTGGTGTATGAGGGGCGTCCTGCAGGGAGGGGAGTGTAGTTCCAGTGGTACGTTCAGCTGAACGCACCACCCTCTGCAGGGCCCGCCTGTCCTGAGCAGTACAGTTCCCAAACCAGGCAGTGATGTTGCCTGTCAGGATGCTCCCCACTGCTCCACAGTAGAAGGACTTGAGGATCCTCAGTGAGACCCGGAATTTCCTCAGCTGCCTGAGGTAGTAAAGACGCTGCCTCGCCTTTCTCACCAGAGTGTCTGTTTGTAAAGTCCATGTTAAATCCTCTGTGATGTGGACTCCCAGGTACTTGAAGCTGTTCACCCTGTCAACAGAAGTCCCATTAATCACCAAAGGCGTGTAAGTCCCTGATTGTAATCCTCACATTAAGTCCACAATCAGCTCCTTAGTTATGCTGACGTTCAGGTGGAGGCTGTTGTCCTGGCACCAGAGTGACAGGTCAGCCACCTCCTCACGGTAGGCCTTCTCATCGCAGTCGGTGATCAGTCCCATGACAACGGTGTCATCAGCAAACTTGATGATGGCGTTGGAGCTGGACATGGCCACACAGTCATGTGTGTACAGGGAGTACAGTAGGCAGCTGAGGACGCAGCCCTGGGGGGATCCTGTATTGAGGGTGAGGGAGCTGGACATTTGCTTCCCCACCCTAACCACCTGGGGCCGGGCTGTGAGGAAGTCCAGGATCCAGGCAAACAGCGGAGTATTCAGTCCAAGCTCCTTCAGCTTGACAGCCAGTCTGGTGGGGACTATGGTATTGAAAGCTGAACTATAATTGATGAACAGCATTCTCACATAGGCCTCCTTCCGGCCATCCAGGTGCGTGAGTGTGGTGTGCAGTACCTGGGAGACCATGTCATCCGTGGATCTGTTCTGCCGGTACGCAAACTGCAATGGGTCCAAGGTGCGGGGGAGGGAGGCGCAGATATAATCCTTAATCAGCCTCTCAAAACACTTCATGACCACCCAGGTGAGGGCCACCGGACGGTAGTCATTCAGGCAGGCAGGAGAGGTGACCTTCGGGACAGGAACAACGGTATGCCATCTGGGCCCGCAGCTTTCCTGGTGTTCACCCGCATCAGAGCCTTCCTGACGTCATGCACAGACACTGAGAGTGCGCGCTCATCCCCAGCGGTGTAACTCCAATTAGCCGGCGAGCTAGCGGTGCTATTGCCAGACTCAAAAGGAGTCAGCATAAAAGGAGTTCAGTTCATTGGCTATGGAGGCGTCCACACTCGTGGCTGGGGAAGAGCTGCTCTTGTAGTTTGTTATCGTCCGCAGCCCCTCCCACAAGCGTCTTGTGTCCCCCTGCTCCATCTGTAGCTCCACAGTCTCTCTGTACGTCCGTTTAGCGTCCTTCACCGCCCTACGCAGATTGTAAGAGATTGTAATTGTCTATATTACCGGATACAAGGCTGTCGTTGTAATTGGCCGTGTGAGCATTCAGAGCGCAGCGGATGGATTTGTCAACCCACGGTTTCTGGTTTGGAAATATCTGAACTTTCACTGTGGGAACGATGCTGTCCGCTAACTTAGCCACGAAGCTCACCGCTACGTCCGTAAACTCGCTGACGTCACTTGAACTTGATTGAAACATGTCCCAGTCTACGTCAGCAAGTGCGTCCTGAAGCGCAGCCTCTGATTGGTCCGTCCACCGCTTAACTTCCCTCGTCACCACCAGTTCTCGCGCGATCAGAGAGGCCTGTAAATGGGAACCAGCGAGATCTTGGCATTGTCAGATTTCCCGAAAGCAGTCTTGTATCCGCTCTTGTAAGGTGTGTAACAATGGTCCAAAGTTCTATCTACCCTGGTGGCACACGTGATGTGTTGGTGGAAATTTGGCAGAACTTTTTGAAGGTTCGCCCTGTTAAGGTCCCAAGTCACCACCACAGCCGCGTCAGGATGTTTGTTTTGAAATCTGCACAACACATCATACAGGTCCGACAGTGCTGTGTCAGTATCCGGTTGCGGTGGGATATAAATGGCTGTAATGATGACCGTGCTGAATTCCCAGGGGAGATAAAATGGACGGCATAAGATTGTCAGCCGTTCCAGGTTCGGTGAGCAGGAGCGGGAGAGAGACTTGGTGTTGTTAAGGTTACACCAGCGGTTGATACCATGAGGCAGACGCCTCCACCTTTGGATTTCCCCGACTCCCCCGATCTGTCGCCACGGAACACGAGGAAGGACTCGGCTGGACGGATGGCTTGATCCGGCACCAGTGGGTTCAACCATGTCTCCGTCAGGCAGAGGATGCAACAGTTCCTCGTGTCTCGTTGGAATTTAATCCTCGCTCGAAGTTCATCCATCTTGTTCTCCAGAGACTGAACGTTGGCAAGAAGGATGCTTGGCAGAGGTGGACCGTAGGGTTGCGTCCTCATTCTGACCCGAATGCCGCCTAGTATACCACGGTGCTTCCTCCGTGGGCCCGCTCAGGGAACAGCGGCTCCATTTTTGTTGTTGTTGTTGTTGAGCGTGTTCGTGCGTAGAATTTCAGTCGGCCACTCTACTTCCACGGATAAATAGTCCCAAAGTTGTTAGTTTAGGGAAGTTTTTATATCCACGAGTGCATCGTGGCCGTAAGAGATAACTGCCGATGCTTTTTTGGTGGACATTATGATAAAAAACATAAAAAATACTAAAATGTGCAAAAGTCGACCAGAGCGCCAGCGCAGGCGATCGCAATTGGGCGGCGCCACTATCGCCAACTTCTGGCCTGGCCTGACTGGACTCAATTAACATACTCTAAATAAAATTACACAATTAAAATGAAGCAAGGCTCTATTCCCAGATCACTTCTTCTCAAACGGGACTATCTGTGCCCAGCAATGGTGCAACCATGATCAGCGTGCCAAAACAGTGTTTTTATTTTAGATGTGGGTTATTTTATTTTACTGTTTCCATATGGAATGAAACAAGCACCATGTGTAATGTAGAAACGTTCTCCGTCACTCTCTAACCACCCTCCCCCCCATCCCCTTGCTTGTCACCCCACTACATGGTACAATCCGGCGCTCGCGCCTCTAAATAAATATTGTTTACTAGACAATATTGCATTTAGCGAGGTAGATTTCATTGGGTGATAGGTCCTCCCTCAATATTTAGAACACGTGCATTTGTTTCTTCCAATAAAAACTGTTTTGTATTTTTCTTAACATCAATAAAGATGTTTCCACCATAAATTGATGGAAAAACACAAATTGATGCATAAAAATTCTCCAGCATGCTGGGAATTAAGTGTTTGACGCTCAAAATTTGCCCCCAGACCCCTTGCTTAAGGTCTAGGTAATTGGGCCCAGGATCAGAGTTGTCTGTACGCCCGTTGCTCGTCAGAGCAATCAACAAGCAACTGCTCAATAATAAGTAAGTTAGTAAGTAAACCATCCCTACACACACATGGAAAGAGCCTCTATGATGATGTCCATCTACTCCCGGGTTGTAACATCTTGCCACTCACTCTCTGCCTGTGTCTCTCTGTCGCAGAGCCCCCAAAAGACCACTTGGGTGTTGTGTGGCAGGCGGAACTGCCAGAGTTTATTCACGTAATTTTAACTGTGTATTGCTTAAAGGTTTGATTATTTAACGATAACGCTCCGTCAGACACTGAGCCAGGCTCAAGATTATTATTTAAAAATCTTTATTCACAATTAAATTCTGATTATAATTATAAAAAAAATGCTAAACAGAGAATAAATAATTTTATAAAATTATTTAATAAAATTATTTATTTAACAATTTATTAAATTTAACAATAAATATTTGTTTCCATCATCCATGCTGGCATATCACTGGCGGGCTGTGGCATAACTCCTCCCACCCCCTGGTCATTGGATCGCCTATCGGCGATCTTGAGTAACCACAATTGGACAATATGAAAATAGAAACTACCGCCCAACCCGTAGGTCCCAAAGTCAAATCAATCCACCTGGTCGCTTGTGATGGTCATCTCTCACCGAGGCAGAGAGAAGGGGTTGCTGAGTTGCAATGGAGGTTTGTCGATGTTTTCTCCCCCTTGCGAGGGTGCACCATCGTCACAGATGACCACATTGAAACATCCCCAGGGATAACGGTATGTTTACGGCCCGAGATCAAGGCCATGTTAGACACAGGAGTGATTGAGGAGTCCAACAGTGACTAGGCTCATCCAGTCATTGTGCTGGTGGAAGAATGGGTCCATACGGGTCTCTGTGGGCTATCGCAGGGTGACTCATGTGTCAAAGTTTGATGCCTATCCAATGCCCCCGGTCGACAAACTCCTGGATCGGTCGCTTTTTCCACGAAACTGGATTTGATGAAGGTCTACTGGCAGATTCCCTTGTCTCCAGTGTCTAAGGTAAAATCGGCCTTCTCCACTCTGGACAGTTTGTACTACGCCTCATGGACCAGGTGCTGTGCCTGCATATGAGGCATATGCTGCTACGTACCTGGAGGATGTCATTAACCACAGTTGTACCAGGGAGCAGCATATGTAGCAGGCCAAAGAGTGCAGTTGGTCGGAGGGACGTACGGTATCTGGGGTACGGTATCTGGGGTACCACCTGCCCGCTGCCACTGGACGGCGGGCAGGTGTGTCCTCAGATAGACAAGGTAGCGGCAATTGCGGCCTGCCCAAGGCCCAAGACAAAGAAACAGGTGAGATTTTTGTAGATGACGGGCTATCACAGGCTCTTTTTTTCAAACTTTTCAGCACTGACGGTCCCCTAACAGACCTCACCCGGAAGGCTGTCCAGTGAACAGGGCTGTACCAGTTGAGAGGGTTAAACAGGCTGTCAGTGGGGAGCCAGTGGTCCATACACTCCAAATTATAGTTCTCACTTAATCTTAATATTACAATGTAGAAATTATGACAATTAATTTCATACATTTTGCTCTACTATGTTCTGGCCGCTGCACCTGAAAGGCAGCGCAATGCTGAGCTGTCCATGGTCCTATGAGGTTCAATGCCATTTGTGGTAAAATACCATATCGCTTTTCCCTATAACTTTTAGATGTTTTTTTTCCAATATCTTTTGAGTTGAATAGGAATTATAGGACTGCTTTTGTCAACAATTGTGATGCATTTATTGTATAATACATTATTAAAAGTTTCAACAAGTTGCTTTTGGAGTGCGTTTTGGAAATCATGGACTGCTACCTGTTCCACTACCATCAGATGCCGTGACAGTTATAACAATCACCATATACCAGCATCTCCAATCGCCTCTCTGGACCACATGCCCACAGCCCTGGTCAAGGCTTGCCTTCCCTCCCTCTCCCCTGTCATGGTGGCCATCATTACGGTTCCCACCAGCTTCAAAATGGCCTCAATCACACCAATCAAAAATAAGCCTGGTCTCGACCCGGACAACCACTACCGCCCGATCTCCAACCTTCCGTTCCTAAGCAAAATCCTGGAAGCAGTTGCCGCCCAACTGCAACAGCACATGTCCAACCATGAGCTTCACAAACCCTTTCAATCCGGATTCAGGACCACAGCACAGAGACCTCCCCCATTAAAATCACCAACAACCTCTTCATTGCTGCTGATGCAGGCTACATCAGTATCCTCCTCCTCCTTGACCTCTCAGCTGCCTTTGACACAGTCTCCCACACTATCCTGCTCAACCGTCTATCTGGCTACCAGATAGATGACCTCTCTGGTACTGCAGTCTCCCGGTTCCAATCCTACCTCACCAAAAGGAAGCAGTTTGTCTCTATCGGAGACTCCTGCTCCTCCCCTGGCCCAGTTGACCAAGGCGTGCCTCAAGGCTTCGTGCTTGGGCCCCTCCTCTTCCCTCCCATTTACATGCTCCCCCTTGGTCAGATCATACGCCACCACGGTATTTGCTTCCATACCTATGCAGATGACACCCAGCTATAACTCAGCACAAAACCACCCTCCCGCTTCCCCCCTCAGTCTGTTCTAAACTGCCTCCACGACACAAGTCTGGATGTCTTCAAACATGCTTAAGTTCAACAATAACAAAACTGAACTCATGGTTGTGGCTCCCAAGGCACTGCTCAGGAAGGTTGGAGATATCGTCTTGGTTGTTGATGGTTGCTCCATCTTCCCATCCTCTGAAGTAGGCAACCTAGCTGTCATCTTCGATTCATCCCTTTCATTCCACTCACACATCAAATCCATAACCAAATCTGCCTTTTTCCACCTCAAGAACATCTCCAAACTCCCATCGCTGTCAGAGTCCGTGGCTGAAACATTAATCCACGCTTTCATCACTTCCCGCAATGGAGTCCTATCCGGGGTTCCAAGCAAAGCCCTTGACAGGCTCCAGTATGTTCAAAACTCTGCTGCCAGAGTTCTCCCCCGCACCAAACCCTGGTAGCACATCACCCCCACCCTCATCAATCTCCACTGGCTCCCTGTCAAATTCCATGTTTCCTATAAAACCCTACTTTTAACCTACAAATCCATCCACGCCCTTGCACCTCAGTATCTAAGCTGACCTCCTCCACCCCTATGCCCCGTCCGGGAAGCTGCGGTCCTCGGACACGGGTCTGCTCTCCACTCCCGACATGAGGCTTTGAACCTTCGGGGACAGAGCCTTCAGTGTGTTTGCCCCCGCTCTCTGCAACTCTCCCCCCCACTGATATTCGGAATGCTCCATCCCTGGCCACCTTCAAAAGCCTGCTAAAAAATTACCTCTTCAACGAGGCCTACTGCCCCTGACCCTTTTTTGTTTTATTTTTTTTTCTGTTAGTTATCTTTTTTTCGATTTTCTACCCTACCTTGTTGGTTTTTTGTTTTTTGCTTTTCCATTGTAAAATGTCCTTGGGTTCCTGAAATGCACTATATAAATCACAGTTATTATTATTCTTATTATTAATTATAATAATAACGACAAAATATAATTTACAGATCACTAGAGAGTCTGGGCATGAAACCCCTTATAAATGCGCTTCAATTGCGGCAGCTCTCTGAAGATGATCGCACAGCGGAGCCTTTTTTTTTGGTCGTTAATTATTTCACACTAATTGCATGTGTCACTTATTGCTATTAGCGCGTGTTTGTTAATTGGATGCTTCATGCAACAAAGCTCATTTGCACAGAAAGAGTTCAATTTGTACAATATCTATGAATAATACCAAATTTAATAACGTGCGAATAGCACCGAAGCACCGAGACGCCATTTGCGTGGCAGTGCAGTTAGGGGTGCATTTCACTGTTTGCTTTGTGAATTATTGCTTTTTCTGTTATTTTCGCCGGTTTAGCGGCTACAAAAGCCATGCAATCCTCATTGGAATTGGCACCTTAGTGTCCACACACACACACACACACACACACACACGCACACACGCACACACGCACACACGCACACACACACACACACACACACTTTTTTCATAAAGAAATGGTCGTGCTCTCATATCAATAGCATTAGTGTTGTGGTATACTCGTAGGAAAGACCGTTATTAACCTGTTCCTTGGTAGTACTTGGTGCAGTTTCCATATTTAATATCTTCTTGCTTGATGTCAAACTGTGGAAGGGCAATTTCATCCATCTGAACAGGGTCAGATTGCCACATGAAAACTAGATCACTAGTCGTATAACCAACTAGAAAATCAATGTATGAAAAAACAATATTAAGATACAACTAGGACAGAATATTGAAAAAACATTTGTCATTTATTTGTCTCAATATTATCAGTACTGTTATAAGGATTAGCACAGTGGTTCTCAACTGGTCTAGGATCATTTGTCCTC